>NW_026734910.1:104200-204200 GCF_949786415.1 Peromyscus eremicus | reverse complement strand
ACTCGCGTCTGTTCTCAGCAAGTACAGTGTATCAAACTGAAGAGGAGCTACTGTTCTTGTCAGTTTCCTAGGCAGAGTTGAACTAGATATGGCCCGTGTGTGTAGGAAGCACAGTTCTTTTTTTCTGAGCAAGCTCCCTGTTCTGGCCCTACAGGAAACACAGTAGAGTATATGAGTGCTCTTTTCTCTAAAGCAGAGTGTGTTTCTTGTAAGGCCAGCTCGCGTTTGTTTCCCAGTCCTAAATGGAGTTGAGTCTCAGACAGTTTTTGGTCCTACGAGCAAGAGTTGTTTTCTGGTAAGAAGAGTCACTATTGCACTCTAAATGCCATACACAGTGCAAATAGCACTCGCGTCTGTTCCCAGCAAGTACAGTGTATTGGAATGAATAGGAGCTATTGTTCTTGTCAGTTTCCTAAGCAGAGTTGAACTACATATGGTCCATGTGTGTAGGAAGTACAGTTCTTTTGTTCTGATCAAGATCACTGTTTGGACCCCATAGGAAACACAGTAGAGTAGAAGAGTGCTCTTTTCTCAAAAGCAGAGTGTGTTTCTTGTAAGGCGAGCTAGCGTTTGTTTCCCAGTCCTAAGTGGAGTGGAATCACATGCAGTTTGTGGTCCTACGAACAAGAGTTGTTTTATGATAAGAATAGTCACTATTGCGCTGCCATTGCCATATACAGGACAAATAGCACTGGCGTCTGTTCCCAGCAAGTACAGTGTATTGGACTGAAGAGGATCTACTGCTCTGGTCAGGTTCCTAAGCAGAATTGAACTAGATATGGCCGTGTGTGTAGGAGGCACAGTTCTTTTGTTCTGAGCAAGCTCACTGTTCGGAACCCATAGGAAACAGAGTAGAGTAGAAGAGTGCTCTTTTCTCAAAAGCAGAGTGTGTTTCTTGTAAGGCGAACTAGTGTTTGTTTCCCAGTCTTAAATGGAGTTGAATCACATGCAGTTTCTGGTCCTACGAACAAGAGTTGTTTTCTGGTAAGGAAAGTCACTATTGTGCTCCCATTGCCATACACAGGGCAAATAGCACTCGCGTCTTTTCCCAGCAAGTACAGTGTATTGGACTGAATAGGAGCTACCGTTCTTGTCAGTTTCCTAAGGAGAGTGGAACTAGATATGGCCCGTGTGTGTAGGAAGCACAGTTCTTTTGTTCTGAGCAAGCTCACTCTTTGGACCCCATAGGAAACACAGTAGAGTAGAAGAGTGCTCTTTTCTCAAAAGCAGAGTGTGTTTCATGTAAGGCGAGCTAGCATTAGTTTCCCAGTCCTAAATGGAGTTGAATCACATGCAGTTTCTCGTCCTACGAGCAAGATTTGTTTTCTGGTAAGGAAAGTCACTATTGCGCTCCCATTGCCATACACAGTGCAAATAGCACTCGCGTTTGTTCTCAGCAAGTACAGTGTATCAAACTGAAGAGGAGCTACTGTTCTTGTCAGTTTCCTAAGCAGAGTTGAACTAGATATGGCCCGTGTGTGTAGGAAGCACAGTTCTTTTGTTCTGAGCAAGCTGACTGTTCTGGCCCTACAGGAAACACAGTAGAGTATATGAGTGCTCTTTTCTCTAAAGCAGAGTGTGTTTCTTGTAAAGTGAGCTAGAGTTTGTTTTCCAGTCCTAAATTGAGTTGAGTCACATGCAGTTTTTTGTCCTATGAGCAAGAGTTGTTTTCTGGTAAGAAGAGTCACTATAGTACTCTAATTGCCATACACAGTGCAAATAGCACTGGCGTCTGTTCCCAGCAAGTACAGTGTATTGGACTGAAGAGTATCTACTGTTCTTGTCAGTTTCCTAAGCAGAGTTGAACTAGATATGGCCCGTGTGTGGGAAGCACAGTTCTTTCGTTCTGAGCAAGCTCACTGT
The DNA here is from genome assembly GCF_949786415.1 of Peromyscus eremicus. Classification (NCBI taxonomy): domain Eukaryota; kingdom Metazoa; phylum Chordata; class Mammalia; order Rodentia; family Cricetidae; genus Peromyscus; species Peromyscus eremicus. The sequence continues at coordinate 202,337 of NW_026734910.1, read as the reverse complement.
TCTGGCCGTATAGGAAACACAGTGGAGTAGAAGAGTGCTCTTTTTCTAAAGCAGAGTGTGTTTCTTGTAAGGAGAGCTAGCGTTTGTTTCCCAGTCCTAAATGGACTTGAATCACATGCAGTTTCTGGTCCTAGGAGCAAGAGTTTTTTTATGGTATGAATAGTCACTATAGCCCTGCCATTGCCATACACAGAACAAATAGCACTGGCGTCAGTTCCCAGAAAGTACAGTGTATTGGACTGAAGAGGAGCTACTGTTCTTGTCAGTTTCCTAAGCAGAGTTGAACTAGATATGGCCCGTGTGTTTAGGAAGCAGAGTTATTATGTTCTGAGCAAGCTCACTGTTCTGGCCCTATAGGAAACACAGTAGAGTAGAAGAGTGCTCTTTTCTCTAAAGCAGAGTGTGTTTCTTGTAAGGCGAGCTCACGTTTGTTTCCCAGTCCTAAATAGAGTTGAGTCACATGCAGTTTTTGGTCCAACGAGCAAAAGTTGTTTTCTGGTAAGAAGAGTCACTATTGTGCTCCAAATGCCATACACAGTGCAAATAGCACTCGCGTCTGTTCCCAGCAAGTACAGTGTATTGGACTGAAGAGGATCTACTGTTCTTGTCAGTTTCCTAAGCAGAGTTGAACTAGATATGGTCCATGTGTGTAGGAAGCACAGTTCTTTTGTTCTGACCAAGCACACTGTTTGGACCTCATAGGAAACACAGAAGAGTAGAAGAGTGCTCTTTTCTCAAAAGCAGAGTGTGTTTCTTGTAAGGCGAGCTAGCGTTTGTTTCCCATTCCTAAATGGAGTGGAATCACATGCAGTTTGTGGTCCTACGAGCAAGAGTTGTTTTATGGTAAAAATAGTCACTATTGCGCTGCCATTGCCATACACAGGACAAATAGCACTGGCGTCTGTTCCCAGCAAGTACAGTGTATTGGACCGAAGAGGATCTACTATTCTTGTCAGGTTCCTAAGCACAGTTGAACTAGATAAGGCCCGTGTGTGTAGGAAGCACAGTTCTTATGTTCTGAGCAAGCTCACTGTTCTGGGCCTACAGGAAACACAGTAGAGTAGAAGAGTGCTCTTTTCTCTAAAGCAGAGTGTGATTCTTGTAAGGCGAGCTAGCGTTTGTGTCCCAGTCCTAAATGGAGTTGAATCCCATGCAGTTTCTGGTACTACGAGAAAGAGTTGTTTTCTGGTAAGAAGAGTTACTATTGCGCTGCCATTGCCATACACAGGACAAATAGCACTGGTGTCTGTTCCCAGCAAGTACAGTGTATTGGTCTGAAGAGGATCTACTGTTCTTGTCAGGTTCCTAAGCAGAATTGAACGTGATATGGCCGTGTGTGTATGAAGCACAGTTCTTTTGTTCTGAGCAAGCTCACTGTTCGGACACCATAGGAAACACAGTAGAGTAGAAGAGTGCTCTTTTCTCAAAAGCAGAGTGTGTTTCTTGTAAGGCGAGCTAGCGTTTGTTTCACAGTCCTAAATGGAGTTGAATCACATGCAGTTTCTGGTCCTAAGAGCAAGAGTTGATTTCTGGTAAGGAAAGTCACTATTGCGCTCCCCTTGCCATACATAGTGCAAATAGCTCTCCCGTCTGTTCCCAGCAAGTACAGTGTATTGGACTGAAGAGGATCTACTGTTCTTGTCAGTTTCCTAAGCAGAGTGGAACTAGATATGGCCCGTGTGTAGGAGCACAGTTCTTATGTTCTGAGCAAGCTCATTGTTCTGGCCCTACAGGAAACAGAGTAGAGTAGAAGAGTGCTCTTTTCTCAAAAGCAGAGTGTGTTTTTGTAAGGCGAGCTAGCGTTTGTTTCCAAGTCCTAAATGGAGGTGAATCACATGCAGTTTCAGATCCTACGAACAAGAGTTGTTTTCTGGTAAGGAAAGTCACTATTGCGCTCCCATTGCCCTACACAAGACAAATAGCACTCGCGTCTTTTCCCAGCAAGTACAGTGTATTGGACTGAATAGGAGCTACTGTTCTTGTCAGTTTCCTAAGCAGAGTTGAACTAGATATGGCCCGTGTGTAGGAGCACAGTTCTTATGTTCTGAGCAAGCTCATTGTTCTGGCCCTACAGGAAACACAGTAGAGTAGAAGAGTGCTCTTTTCTCTAAAGCAGAGTGTGTTTCTTGTAAGGCCAGCTCGCGTTTGTTTCCCAGTCTTAAATGGAGTTGAGTCACAGACAGTTTTTGGTCCTACGAGCAAGAGTTGTTTTCTGGTAAGAAGAGTCACTATTGCGCTCTAAATGTCATACACAGTGCAAATAGCACTCGCGTCTGTTCCCAGCAAGTACAGTGTATTGGACTGAAGAGGATCTACTGTTCTTGTCAGTTTCCTAAGCAGAGTTGAACTAGATATGATCCATGTGTGTAGGTAGCACAGTTCTTTTGTTCTGAGCAAGCTCACTGTTTGGACCCCATAGGAAACACAGTAGAGTAGAAGAGTGCTCTTTTCTCTAAATCAGTGTGTTTCTTGTAAGGCGAGCAAGCCATTGTTTCCCAGTCCTAAATGGAGTTGAATCACATGCAGTTTCTGGTCCTACGAGCAAGAGTTGTTTTCTGGTAAGGAAAGTCACTATTGTGCTCCCTTTGCCATACACAGTGCAAATAGCACTCGCGTCTGTTCCCAGCACGTACAGTGTATCGGAAAGAAGAGGAGCTACTGTTCTTGTCATTTTCCTAAGAAGAGTTGAATTAGATATGGCACGTGTGTTTAGTAAGCACTGTTATTATTTTCTGAGCAAGCTCACTGTTCTGAACCTATAGGAAACACAGTAGAGTAGAAGAGTGCTTTTTTCTCTAAAGCAGAGTATGATTCTTGTAAGGTGAGCTCGCGGTTGTTTCCCAGTTATAAATGGAGTTGAGTCACATGCAGTTTTTGGTCCTACGAGCAAGAGTTGTTTTCTGGTAAGAAGAGTCACTATTGTGCTCCAAATGCCATACACAGTGCAAATAGCACTCGGGTCTGTTCCCAGCAAGTACAGTGTATTTTACTGAATAGGAGCTACTGTTCTTGTCAGTTTACTAAGCAGAGTTGAACTAGATATGGTCCGTGTGTGTAGGAAGCATAGTTCTTTTGTTCTGAACAAGCTCACTGTTTGGACCCCATAGGAAACACAGTCGAGTAGAAGAGTGCTCTTTTCTCTAAAAGAGAGTGTGTTTCTTGTAAGGCGAGCTAGCGTTTGTTTCCCAGTCCTAAATGGAGTGGAATCACATGCAGTTTCTGGTCCTACGAGCAAGAGTTGTTTTCTGGTAAGGAAAGTCACTATTGCGCTCCCATTGTCATACACAGTGCAAATAGCCCTCCCGTCTGTTCCCAGCAATTACAGTGTATTGGACTGAAGAGGAGCTACTGCTCTGGTCAGGTTCCTAAGCAGAATTGAACTAGACATGGCCATGTGTGTAGGAACTACAGTTCCTTTGTTCTGAGCAAGCTCACTGTTCGGACCCCATAGGAAACACAGTAGAGTAGAAGAGTGCTCTTTTCTCTAAAGGAGAGTGTGTTTCTTGTAAGGCGAGCTAGCGTTTGTTTCCCAGTCCTAAATGGAGTGGAATCACATACAGTTTCTGGTCTTACGAGCAAGAGTTGTTTTCTGGTAAGGAAAGTCACTATTGCGCTCCCATTGCCATAAACAGTGCAAATAGCCCTCCCGTCTGTTCCCAGCAATTACAGTGTATTGGACTGAAGAGGAGCTACTGTTCTTCTCAGTTTCCTAAGCAGAGTTGAACTAGATATGGCCCGTGGATTTAGGAAGTACAGTTCCTTTTTTCTGAGCAAGCTCACTGTTCTGGCCCTATAGGAAACACAGTAGAGTAGAAGAGTGCTCTTTTCTCAAAAGCAGAGTGTGTTTCTTGTAAAGCGAGCTAGAGTTTGTTTCCCAGTCCTAAATGGAGTTGAATCACATGCAGTTTTTTGTCCTACGAGCAAGAGTTGTTTTTTGGTAAGAAGAGTCACTATTGCACTGCCATTGCCCTAAACAGGACAAATAGCACTGGCGTCTGTTCCCAGCAAGTACAGTGTATTTGACTGAAGAGGATCTACTGTTCTTGTCAGGTTCCTAAGCAGACTTGAACGAGATATGACCCTGTGTGTAGGAAGCACAGTTTTTGTGTTCTGAGCAAGCTCACTTTTCGGAACACATAGGAAACACAGTAGAGTAGAAGAGTGCTCTTTTCTCTAAAGCAGAGTGTGTTTCTTGGAAGTCGAGCTAGCGTTTGTTTCCCAGTCCTAAATGGAGTTGAGTCACATGCAGTTTTTTGTCCTACGAGCAAGAGTTGTTTTCTGGTAAGACAAGTCACTATTGTGCTCCAATTGCCATACACAGTGCAAATAGCACTCGCGTCTGTTCCCTGCAAGTACAGTGTATTCGACTGAAGAGGAGCTACTGTTCTTGTTTGTTTCCTAAGCAGAGTTGAACTAGATATGGCCCGTGTGTGTAGGAAGCACAGTTCTTTTGTTCTGAGCAAGCTCACTCTTTGGACCCCATAGGAAACACAGTAGAGTAGAAGAGTGCACTTTTCTCAAAAGCAGAGTGTGTTTCATGTAAGGCGAGCTAGCATTTGTTTCCTAGTCCTAAATGGAGTGGAATCACATGCAGTGTGTGGTCCTACGAGCAAGAGTTGTTTTATGGTAAGAATAGTCACTATTGCGCTGCCATTGCCACATACAGGACAAATAGCACTGGCGTCTGTTCCTAGCAAGTACAGTGTATTGGACTGAAGAGGAGCTACTGCTCTGGTCAGGTTCCTAAGCAGAATTGAACTACATATGGCCCTGTGTGTAGGAAGCACAGTTCCTTTTTTCTGAGCAAGGTCACTGTTCGGACCCCATAGGAAACACAGTAGAGTAGAAGAGTGCTCTTTTCTCAAAAGCAGAGTGTGTTTCTTGTAAGGCGAGCTAGCGTTTGTTTCCCAGTCCTAAATGGAGTTGAATCTCATGCAGTTTCTGGGCCTACGAACAAGAGTTGTTTTCTGGTAAGGAAAGTCACTATTGCGCTCCCATTGCCATACACAGGGCAAATAGCACTCGCGTCTTTTCCCAGCAAGTACAGTGTATTGGACTGAATAGGAGCTACTGTTCTTGTCAGTTTCCTAAGCAGAGTTGAACTACATATGGTCCTCGTGTGTAAGAAGCACAGTTCTTTTGTTCTGAGCAAGCTCACTGTTTGGACCCCATAGGAAACACAGTAGAGTAGAAGAGTGCTCTTTTCTCTAAAGCAGAGTGTGTTTCTTGTAAGGCGAGCTAGCGTTTGTGTCCCAGTCCTAAATGGAGTGGAATCACATGCAGTTTCTGGTCCTACGAGCAAGAGTTGTTTTATGGTATGAATAGTCACTATTGCATTGCCATTGCCATACACAGGACAAAAAGCACTGGTGTTTGTTCCCAGCAAGTACAGTGTATTGGAGTGAAGAGGATCTACTGTCCTTGTCAGGTTCCTAAGCAGAATTGAACTAGATATGGCCGTGTGTGTAGGAAGCACAGTTCTTTTGTTCTGAGCAAGCTCACTGTTCGGACACCATAGGAAACACAGTAGAGTAGAAGAGTGCTCTTTTTTCAAAAGCAGAGTGTGTTTCTTGTAAGGCGAGCTAGCGTTTGTTTCACAGTCCTAAATGGAGTTGAATCACATGCAGTTTCTGGTCCTAAGAGCAAGAGTTGTTTTCTGGTAAGGAAAGTCACTATTGCGCTCCCCTTGCCATACATAGTGCAAATAGCTCTCGCGTCTGTTCCCAGCAAGTACAGTGTATCGGACTGAAGAGGATCTACTGTTCTTGTCAGTTTCCTAAGCAGAGTGGAACTAGATATGGCCCGTGTGTAGGAGCACAGTTCGTATGTTCTGAGCAAGCTCATTGTTCTGGCCCTACAGGAAACACAGTAGAGTAGAAGAGTGCTCTTTTCTCAAAAGCAGAGTGTGTTTTTGTAAGGCGAGCTAGTGTTTGTTTCCTAGTCCTAAATGGAGTTGAATCACATGCAGTTTCTGATCCTACGAACAAGAGGTGTTTTCTGGTAAGGAAAGTCACTATTGCGCTCCCATTGCCCTACACAAGACAAATAGCACTCGCGTCTTTTCCCAGCAAGTACAGTGTATTGGACTGAATAGGAGCTACTGTTCTTGTCAGTTTATTAAGCAGAGTTGAACTAGATATGGTCCGTGTGTGTAGGAAGCATTGTTCTTTTGTTCTGAACAAGCTCACTGTTTGGACCCCATAGGAAACACAGTAGAGTAGAAGAGTGCTCTTTTCTCTAAAGGAGAGTGTGTTTCTTGTAAGGCGAGCTAGCGTTTGTTTCCCAGTCCTAAATGGAGTGGAATCACATACAGTTTCTGGTCCCATGAGCAAGAGTTGTTTTCTGGTAAGGAAAGTCACTATTGCGCTCCAATTGACATACACAGTGCAAATAGCCCTCCCGTCTATTCCCAGCAAGTACAGTGTAGTGGACTGAAGAGGAGCTACTGTTCTTCTCAGTTTCCTAAGCAGAGTTGAACTAGATATGGCCCGTGTTTTTAGGAAGTACAGTTCCTTTTTTCTGAGCAAGCTCACTGTTCTGGCCCTATAGGAAACACAGTAGAGTAGAAGAGTGCTCTTTTCTCAAAAGCAGAGTGTGTTTCTTTTAAAGCGAGCTAGAGTTTGTTTCCCAGTCCTAAATGGAGTTGAATCACATGCAGTTTCTGGTCCTACGAGCAAGAGTTGTTTTCTGGTAAGAAGAGTCACTATTGCACTGCCATTGCCCTACACAGGACAAATAGCACTGGCGTCTGTTCCCAGCAAGTACAGTGTATTGGACTGAAGAGGATCTACTGTTCTTGTCAGGTTCCTAAGCAGACTTGAACGACATATGACCCTGTGTGTAGGAAGCACAGTTTTTGTGTTCTGAGCAAGCTCACTTTTCGGAACACATAGGAAACACAGTAGAGTAGAAGAGTGCTCTTTTCTCTAAAGCAGAGTGTGTTTCTTGGAAGTCGAGCTAGCGTTTGTTTCCCAGTCCTAAATGGAGTTGAGTCACATGCAGTTTTTTGTCCTACGAGCAAGAGTTGTTTTCTGGTAAGACAAGTCACTATTGTGCTCCAATTGCCATACACAGTGCAAATAGCACTCGCGTCTGTTCCCCGCAAGTAGAGTGTATTCAACTGAAGAGGAGCTACTGTTCTTGTTTGTTTCCTAAGCAGAGTTGAACTAGATATGGCCCGTGTGTGTAGGAAGCACAGTTCTTTTGTTCTGAGCAAGCTCACTCTTTGGACCCCATAGGAAACACAGTAGAGTAGAAGAGTGTTCTTTTCTCAAAAGCAGAGTGTGTTTCATGTAAGTCGAGCTAGCATTAGTTTCCCAGTCCTAAATGGAGTTGAATCACATGCAGTTTCTCGTCCTACGAGCAAGAGTTGTTTTCTGGTAAGGAAAGTCACTATTGCGCTCCCATTGCCATACACAGTGCAAATAGCACTCGCGTTTGTTCTCAGCAAGTACAGTGTATTGAACTGAAGAGGAGCTACTGTTCTTGTCAGTTTCCTAAGCAGAGTTGAACTAGATATGGCCCGTGTGTGTAGGAAGCACAGTTCTTTTGTTCTGAGCAAGCTGACTGTTCTGGCCCTACAGGAAACACAGTAGAGTATATGAGTGCTCTGTTCTCTAAAGCAGAGTGTTTTTCTTGTAAAGTGAACTAGAGTTTGTTTTCCAGTCCTAAATGGAGTTGAGTCACATGCAGTTTTTTGTCCTATGAGCAAGAGTTGTTTTCTGGTAAGACGAGTCACTATTGTGCTCCAATTGCCATATACAGTGCAAATAGCACTGGCGTCTGTTCCCAGCAAGTACAGTGTATTGGACTGAAGAGGATCTACTGTTCTTGTCAGTTTCCTAAGCAGAGTTGAACTAGATATGGCCCGTGTGTGGGAAGCACAGTTCTTTTGTTCTGAGCAAGCTCACTGTTCTGGCCCTATAGGAAACACAGTAGAGTAGAAGAGTGCTCTTTTTCTAAAGCAGAGTGTGTTTCTTGTAAGGAGAACTAGCGTTTGTTTCCCAGTCCTAAATGGAGTGGAATCACATGCAGTTTGTGGTCCTACGAGCAAGAGTTGTTTTATGGTAAAAATAGTCACTATTGCGCTGCCATTGCCATACACAGGACAAATAGCACTGGCGTCTGTTCCCAGCAAGTACAGTGTATTGGACTGAAGAGGATTAACTATTCTTGTCAGGTTCCTAAGCAGAGTTGAACTAGAAATGGCCCGTGTGTGTAGGAAGCACAGTTCTTATGTTCTGAGCAAGCTCACTGTTCTGGGCCTATAGGAAACACAGTAGAGTAGAAGAGTGCTCTTTTCTCTAAAGCAGAGTGTGTTTCTTGTAAGGCGAGCTAGCGTTTGTGTCCCAGTCCTAAATGGAGTTGAATCCCATGCAGTTTCTGGTACTACGAGAAAGAGTTGTTTTCTGGTAAGAAGAGTTACTATTGCGCTGCCATTGACATACACAGGACAAATAGCACTGGTGTCTGTTCCCAGCAAGTACAGTGTATTGGACTGAAGAGGATCTACTGTTCTTGTCAGGTTTCTAAGCAGAATTGAACTAGATATGGCCGTGTGTGTCGGAAGCACAGTTCTTTTGTTCTGAGCAAGCTCATTGTTCTGGCCCTACAGGAAACACAGTAGAGTAGAAGAGTGCTCTTTTCTCTAAAGCAGAGTGTGTTTCTTGTAAGGCCAGCTCGCGTTTGTTTCCCAGTCTTAAATGGAGTTGAGTCACAGACAGTTTTTGGTCCTACGAGCAAGAGCTGTTTTCTGGTAAGAAGAGTCACTATTGTGCTCTAAATGTCATACACAGTGCAAATAGCACTCGCGTCTGTTCCCAGCCAGTACAGTGTATTGGACTGAAGAGGATCTACTGTTCTTGTCAGTTTCCTAAGCAGAGTTGAACTAGATATGATCCATGTGTGTAGGCAGCACAGTTCTTTTGTTCTGAGCAAGCTCACTGTTTGGACCCCATAGGAAACACAGTAGAGTAGAAGAGTGCTCTTATCTCTAAAGCAGTGTGTTTGTTGTAAGTCGAGCTAGCATTTCTTTCCCAGTCCTAAATGGAGTTGAATCACATGCAGTTTCTGGTCCTAGGAGCAAGAGTTGTTTTCTGGTAAGGAAAGTCACTATTGTGCTCCCATTGCCATACACAGTGCAAATAGCCCTCCCGTCTGTTCCCAGCAAGTACAGTGTATTGGACTGAAGAGGAGCTACTGTTCTTGTCAGTTGCCTAAGAAGAGTTGAACTAGATATGTCCCGTGTGGGTAGGAAACACAGTTCTTTTTTTCTGAGCAAGCTCACTGTTCTGGCCCTATAGGAAACACAGAAGAGTAGAATAGTGCTCTTTTCTCAAAAGCAGAGTGTGTTTCTTGTAAAGTGAGCTAGAGTTTGTTTACCAGTCCTAAATTGAGTTGAGTCACATGCAGTTTTTTGTCCTATGAGCAAGAGTTGTTTTCTGGTAAGACGAGTCACTATTGTGCTCCAATTGCCATACACAGTGCAAATAGCACTGGCGTCTGTTCCCAGCAAGTACAGTGTATTGGACTGAAGAGGATCTACTGTTCTTGTCAGTTTCCTAAGCAGAGTTGAACTAGATGTGGCCCGTGTGTGGGAATCACAGTTCTTTTGTTCTGAGCAAGCTCACTGTTCTGGCCCTATAGGAAACACAGCAGAGTAGAAGAGTGCTCTTTTTCTAAAGCAGAGTGTGTTTCTTGTAAGGAGAGCTAGCGTTTGTTTCCCAGTCCTAAATGGACTTGAATCACATGCAGTTTCTGGTCCTAGGAGCAAGAGTTTTTTTATGGTGTGAATAGTCACTATTGCGCTGCCATTGCCATACACAGAACAAATAGCACTGGCATCTGTTCCCAGCAAGTACAGTGTATTGGACTGAAGAGGATCTACTGTTCTTGTCAGATTTGTAAGCAGAATTGAACTAAATATGGCCGTCTGTGTAGGAAGCACAGTTCTTTTGTTCTGAGAAAGCTCACTGTTTTGGCCTTATAGGAAACACAGTAGTGCAGAAGAGTGCTCTTTTCTCAAAAGCAGATTGTGTTTCTTGTAAGGCGAGCTAGCCATTGTTTCCCAGTCCTAAATGGAGATGAATCACATGCAGTTTCTGGTCCTACGAGCAAGAGTTGTTTTCTGGTAAGGAAAGTCACTATTCCGCTCCCTTTGCCATACACAGTGCAAATAGCACTCGCGTCTGTTCCTAGCAAGTACAGTGTATCGGAATGAAGAGGAGCTACTGTTCTTGTCATTTTCCTAAGAAGAGTTGAATTAGATATGGCACGTGTGTTTAGGAAGCACTGTTATTATTTTCTGAGCAAGCTCACTGTTCTGAACCTATAGGAAACACAGTAGAGTAGAAGAGTGCTTTTTTCTCTAAAGCAGAGTATGATTCTTGTAAGGCGAGCTCGCGGTTGTTTCCCAGTTATAAATGGAGTTGAGTCACATGCAGTTTTTGGTCCTACGAGCAAGAGTTGTTTTCTGGTAAGAAGAGTCACTATTGTGCTCCAAATGCCATACACAGTGCAAATAGCACTCGGGTCTGTTCCCAGCAAGTACAGTGTATTTTACTGAATAGGAGCTACTGTTCTTGTCAGTTTACTAAGCAGAGTTGAACTAGATATGGTCCGTGTGTGTAGGAAGCATAGTTCTTTTGTTCTGAACAATCTCACTGTTTGGACCCCATAGGAAACACAGTAGAGTAGAAGAGTGCTCTTTTCTCTAAAAGAGAGTGTGTTTCTTGTAAGGCGAGCTAGCGTTTGTTTCCCAGTCCTAAATGGAGTGGAATCACATGCAGTTTCTGGTCCTACGAGCAAGAGTTGTTTTCTGGTAAGGAAAGTCACTATTGCGCTCCCATTGTCATACACAGTGCAAATAGCCCTCCCGTCTGTTCCCAGCAATTACAGTGTATTGGACTGAAGAGGAGCTACTGCTCTGGTCAGGTTCCTAAGCAGAATTGAACTAGATGTGGCCGTGTGTGTAGGAACTACAGTTCCTTTGTTCTGAGCAAGCTCACTGTTCGGACCCCTTAGGAAACACAGTAGAGTAGAAGAGTGTTCTTTTCTCAAAAGCAGAGTGTGTTTCTTGTAAAGCGAGCTAGAGTTTGTTTCCCAGTCCTAAATGGAGTTGAATCACATGAAGTTTCTGGTCCTACGAGCAAGAGTTGTTTTCTGGTAAGAAGAGTCACTATTGCACTGCCATTGCCCTACACAGGACAAATAGCACTGGCGTCTGTTCCCAGCAAGTACAGTGTATTGGACTGAAGAGGATCTACTGTTCTTGTCAGGTTCCTAAGCAGACTTGAACGAGATATGACCCTGTGTGTAGGAAGCACAGTTTTTTTGTTCTGAGCAAGCTCACTTTTCGGAACACATAGGAAACACAGTAGAGTAGAAGAGTGCTCTTTTCTCTAAAGCAGAGTGTGTTTCTTGGAAGTCGAGCTAGCGTTTGTTTCCCAGTCATAAATGGAGTTGAGTCACAGACTGTTTTTGGTCCTACGACAAGAGTTGTTTTCTGGTAAGAAGAGTCACTATTGCGCTCCTAATGCCATACACAGTGCAAATAGCACTCGCGTCTGTTCCCAGCAAGTACAGTGTATTGGACTGAATAGGAGCTACTGTTCTTGTCAGTTTCCTAAGCAGAGTTGAACTAGATATGGTCCCTGTGTGTAGGAAGCACAGTTCTTTTGTTCTGACCAAGCACACTGTTTGGACCCCATAGGAAACACAGTAGAGTAGAAGAGTGCTCTTTTCTCAAAAGCAGAGTGTGTTTCTTGTAAGGCGAGCTAGTGTTTGTTTCCTAGTCCTAAATGGAGTGGAATCACATGCAGTTTGTGGTCCTACTAGCAAGAGTTGTTTTATGGTAAGAATAGTCACTATTGCGCTGCCATTGCCACATACAGGACAAATAGCACTGCCGTCTGTTCCCAGCAAGTACAGTGTATTGGACTGAAGAGGAGCTACTGTTCTTCTCAGTTTCCTAAGCAGAGTTGAACTAGATATTGCCCGTGTGTCTAGGAAGCACAGTTCATTTGTTCTGAGCAAGCTCACTGTTCTGGCCCTATAGAAAACACAGTAGAGTAGAAGACTGCTCTTTTCTCAAAAGCAGAGTGTGTTTCTTGTAAGGCGAGCTAGCATTTGTTTCCCAGTCCTAAATGGAGTTGAGTCACATGCAGTTTTTTGTCCGACGAGCAAGAGTTGTTTTCTGGTAAGACGAGTCACTGTTGTGCTCCAATTGCCATACACAGTGCAAATAGCACTCGCGTCTGTTCCCAGCAAGTACAGTGTATTGGACTGAATAGGAGCTACTGTTCTTTTCAGTTTCCTAAGCAGAGTTGAACTAGATATGGTCCATGTGTGTAGGAAGCACAGTTCTTTTGTTCTGAGCAAGCTCACTGTTCGGACCCTATAGGAAACACAGTAGAGTAGAAGAGTGCTCTTTTCTCAAAAGCAGAGTGTGTTTCTTGTAAGGCGAGCTAGCGTTTGTTTCCCAGTCCTAAATGGAGTTGAATCACATGCAGTTTGTGGTCCTACGATCAAGAGTTGTTTTATGGTAAGAATAGTCACTATTGCGCTGCCATTGCCATACACAGGACAAATAGCACTGGCGTCTGTTCCCAGCAAGTACAGTGTATTGGACTGAAGAGGATCTACTGCTCTGGTCAGGTTCCTAAGCAGAATTGAACTAGATATGGCCGTGTGTGTAGGAAGCACAGTTCTTTTGTTCTGAGCAAGCTCACTGTTCGGACACCATAGGAAACACAGTAGAGTAGAAGAGTGCTCTTTTCTCAAAAGCAGAGTGTGTTTCTTGTAAGGCGAATTAGCGTTTGTTTCCCAGTCCTAAATGGAGTTGAATCACATGCAGTTTCTGGTCCTACGAGCAAGAGTTGTTTTCTAGTAAGGAAAGTCACTATTGTGCTCCCATTGCCATACACAGTGCAAGTAGCACTGGCGTCTGTTCCCAGCAAGTACAGTGTATCGGACTGAAGAGGATCTAATGTCCTGTCAGTTTCCTAAGCAGAGTTGAACTAGATAAGATCCGTGTGTGTAGGAAGCACAGTTCTTATGTTCTGAGCAAGCTCACTGTTCTGGCCCTATAGGAAACACAGTAGAGTAGAAGAGTGCTCTTTTCTCAAAAGCAGAGTGTGTTTCTTGTAAGGCGAGCTAGCGTTTGTTTCCCAGACCTAAATGGAGTTGAGTCACATGCAGTTTTTTTCCTACGAGCAAGAGTTGTTTTCTGGTAAGACGAGTCACTATTGCGCTCCCATTGCCATACACATGGCAAATAGCACTCACGTCTTTTCCCAGCAAGTACAGTGTATCGGACTGAAGAGGAGCTACTTTTCTTGTCAGTTTCCTAAGCAGAGTTGAACTACATATGGTCCTTGTGTGTAGGAAGCACAGTTCTTTTGTTCTGAGCAAGCTCACTGTTTGGACCCCATAGGAAACACAGTAGAGTAGAAGAGTGCTTTTTTCTTAAAAGCAGAGTGTGTTTCTTTTAAGGCGAGCTAGCGTTTTTTTCACATTCCTAAATGGAGTGGAATCACATGCAGTTTCTGGTCCTAAGAGCAAGAGTTGTTTTCTGGTAAGGGAAGTCTATATTGCACTCCCATTGCCATAAACAGTGCAAATAGCCTTCCCGTCTTTTCCCAGCAAGTACAGCGTATTGGACTGAAGAGGAGTTACTGTTCTTGTCAGTTTACTAAGCAGAGTTGAACTAGATATGGCCCGTGTGTGTAGGAAGCATAGTTCTTTTGTTCTGAAAAAGCTCACTGTTTGGACCCCATAGGAAACACAGTAGAGTGGAAGAGTGCTCTTTTCTCTAAAGCAGAGTGTGTTTCTTGTAAGGCGACCTAGCGTTTGTTTCCCAGTCCTAAATGGAGTGGAATCACATGCAGTTTCTGGTCCTAGGAGCAAGAGTTGTTTTCTGGTAAGGAAAGTCACTATTGCGCGCCCATTGCCATACACAGTGCAAATAGCCTTCCCGTCTGTTCCCAGCAAGTACAGTGTATTGGACTGAAGAGAAGCTACTGTTCTTCTCAGTTTCCTAGGCAGAGTTGAACTAGATATGGCCCGTGTGTTTAGGAAGTACAGTTCCTTTTTTCTGAGCAAGCTCACTGTTCTGGCCCTATAGGAAACACAGTAGAGTAGAAGAGTGCTCTTTTCTCAAAAGCAGAGTGTGTTTCTTGTAAAGCGAGCTAGAGTTTGTTTCCCAGTCCTAAATGGAGTTGAATCACATGCAGTTTCTGGTCCTACGAGCAAGAGTTGTTTTCTGGTAAGAAGAGTCACTATTGTGCTGCCATTGCCCTACACAGGACAAATAGCACTGGCGTCTGTTCCCAGCAAGTACAGTCTATTGGACTGAAGAAGATCTACTATTCTTCTCAGGTTCCTAAGCAGACTTGAACGAGATATAGCCGTGTGTGTAGGAAGCACAGTTTTTTTGTTCTGAGCAAGCTCACTTTTCGGAACACATAGGAAACACAGTAGAGTAGAAGAGTGCTCTTTTCTCAAGAGCAGAGTGTTTTTCTGGGAAGTCGAGCTAGCGTTTGTTTCCCAGTCCTAAATGGAGTTGAGTCACATGCAGTTTTTTGTGCTACGAGCAAGAGTTGTTTTCTGTTAAGACAAGTCACTATTGTGCTCCAATTGCCATACACAGTGCAAATAGCACTCGCGTTGGTTCCCCGCAAGTACAGTGTATTCGACTGAAGAGAAGCTACTGTTCTTGTTTGTTTCCTAAGCAGAGTTGAACTAGATATGGCCCGTGTGTGTAGGAAGCACAGTTCTTTTGTTCTGAGCAAGCTCACTCTTTGGACCTCATTTGAAACACAGTAGAGTAGAAGAGTGCTCTTTTCTCAAAAGCAGAGTGTGTTTCATGTAAGGCGAGCTAGCATTTGTTTCCCAGTCCTAAATGGAGTTGAATTACATGCAGTTTCTGGTCCTACGAGCAAGAGTTGTTTTCTGGTAAGGAAAGTCACTATTGCGCTCCCATTGCCATACACAGTGCAAATAGCACTCGCGTCTGTTCTCAGCAAGTACAGTGTATCGAACTGAAGAGGAGCTACTGTTCTTGTCAGTTTCCTAAGCAGATTTGAACTAGATATGGCCCGTGTGTGTAGGAAGCACAGTTCTTTTGTTCTGAGCAAGCTCACTGTTCTGGCCCTACAGGAAATACAGTAGAGTATATGAGTGCTTTTTTCCCTAAAGCAGAGTGAGTTTCTTGTAAGGCCAGCTCGCGTTTGTTTCCCAGTCCTAAATGGAGTTGAGTCACAGACAGTTTTTGGGCCTAAAAGCAAGAGTTGTTTTCTGATAAGAAGAGTCACTATTGCGCTCTAAATGCCATACACAGTGCAAATAGCACTCGCGTCTGTTCCCAGCAAGTACAGTGTATTGGACTGAATAGGAGCTACTGTTCTTGTCAGTTTCCTAAGCAGAGTTGAACTAGATATGGTCCATGTGTGTAGGAAGCACAGTTCTTTTGTTCTGACCAAGATCACTGTTTGGACCCCATACGAAACACAGTAGAGTAGGAGAGTGCTCTTTTCTCAAAAGCAGAGTGAGTTTCTTGTGAGGCGAGCTAGCGTTTGTTTCCCAGTCCTAAATGGCGTGGAATCAAATGCAGTTAGTGGTCCTACGAACAAGAGTTGTTTTATGAAAAGAATAGTCACTATTGCGCTGCCATTGCCATATACAGGACAAATAGCACTGGCGTCTGTTCCCAGCAAGTACAGTTTATTGGACTGAAGGGGATCTACTGCTCTGGTCAGGTTCAAAAGCAGAATTGAACTAGATATGGCCGTGTGTGTAGGAAGCACAGTTCCTTTGGTCTGAGCAAGCTCACTGTTCGGACCCCATAGGAAACACAGTAGAGTAGAAGAGTGCTCTTTTCTCAAAAGCAGAGTGTGTTTCTTGTAAGGCGAGCTAGCGTTTGTTTCCCAGTCCTAAATGGAGTTGAATCACATGCAGTTTCTGGTCCTACGAACAAGAGTTGTTTTTCTGGTAAGGAAAGTCACTATTGCGCTCCCATTGCCATACACAGGGCAAATAGCACTCGCGTCTTTTCCCAGCAAGTACAGTGTATTGGACTGAAGAGGATCTACTGTAATTGTCAGGTTCCTAAGCAGAATTGAACTAGATATGGCCGTGTGTGTAGGAAGCACAGTTCTTTTGTTCTGAGCAAGCTCACTGTTCGGACCCCATAGGAAACACAGTAGAGTAGAAGAGTGCTCTTTTCTCAAAAGCAGAGTGTGTTTCTTGAAAGTCGAGCTAGCGTTTGTTTCCCAGTCCTAAATGGATTTGAATCATATGCAGTTTCTGGTCCTAAGAGCAAGATTTGATTACTGGTAAGGAAAGTCACTATTGCGCTCCCCTTGCCATACATAGTGCAAATAGCTCTCGCGTCTGTTCCCAGAAAGTACAGTGTATCGGACTGAAGAGGATCTACTGTTCTTGTCAGTTTCCTAAGCAGAGTGGAACTAGATATGGCCCGTGTGTAGGAGCACAGTTCTTATGTTCTGAGCAAGCTCATTGTTCTGGCCCTACAGGAAACACAGTAGAGTAGAAGAGTGCTCTTTTCTCAGAAGCAGAGTGTGTTTCTTGTAAGGCGAGCTAGCGTTTGTTTGCCAGTCTTAAATGGAGTTGAATCACATGGAGTTTCTGGTCCTACGAGCAAGAGTTGTTTTCTGGTAAGGAAAGTCACTATTGAGCTCCAATTGCCATACACAGGGCAAATAGCACTCGCGTCTTTTCCCAGCAAGTACAGCGTATTGGACTGAAGAGGAACTACTGTTCTTGTCAGTTTACTAAGCAGAGTTGAACTAGATATGGTACGTGTGTGTAGGAAGCATAGTTCTTTTGTTCTGAACAAGCTCACTGTTTGGACCCCATAGGAAACACAGTAGAGTAGAAGAGTGCTCTTTTCTCTAATGCAGAGTGTGTTTCTTGTAAGGCGACCTAGCGTTTGTTTCCCAGTCCTAAATGGAGTGGAATCACATGCAGTTTCTGGTCCTACGAGCAAGAGTTGTTTTCTGGTAAGGAAAGTCACTATTGCGCTCCCATTGCCATACACAGTGCAAAAAGCCTTCCCGTCTGTTCCCAGCAAGTACAGTGTATTGGACTGAAGAGGAGCTACTGTTCTTCTCAGTTTCCTAGGCAGAGTTGAACTAGATATGGCCCGTGTCTTTAGGAAGTACAGTTCCTTTTTTCTGAGCAAGCTCACTGTTCTTGCCCTATAGGAAACACAGTAGAGTAGAAGAGTGCTCTTTTCTCAAAAGCAGAGTGTGTTTCTTGTAAGGCGAGCTAGAGTTTGTTTCCCAGTCCTAAATGGAGTTGAATCACATGCAGTTTCTTGTCCTACGAGCAAGAGTTGTTTTCTGGTAAGAAGAGTCACTATTGTGCTGCCAATGCCCTACACAGGACAAATAGCACTGGCTTCTGTTCCCAGCAAGTACAGTGTATTGGACTGAAGAAGATCTACTGTTCTTCTCAGGTTCCTAAGCAGACTTGAACGAGATATAGCCGTGTGTGTAGGAAGCACAGTTTTTTTGTTCTGAGCAAGCTCACTTTTCGGAACACATAGGAAACACTGTAGAGTAGAAGAGTGCTCTTTTCTCAAAAGCAGAGTGTTTTTCTTGGAAGTCGAGCTAGCGTTTGTTTCCCAGTCCTTAATGGAGTTGAGTCACATGCAGTTTTTTGTGCTACGAGCAAGAGTTGTTTTCTGTTAAGACAAGTCACTATTGTGCTCCAATTGCCATACACAGTGCAAATAGCACTCGCGTCTGTTCCCCGCAAGTACAGTGTATTCGACTGAAGAGAAGCTACTGTTCTTGTTTGTTTCCTAAGCAGAGTTGAACTAGATATGGCCCGTGTGTGTAGGAAGCACAGTTCTTTTGTTCTGAGCAAGCTCACTGTTTGGAACCCATAGGAAACACAGTAGAGTAGAAGAGTGCTCTCTTCTCAAAAGCAGAGTGTGTTTCATGTAAGGCGAGCTAGCATTTGTTTCCCAGTCCTAAATGGAGTTGAATTACATGCAATTTCTGGTCCTACGAGCAAGAGTTGTTTTCTGGTAAGGAAAGTCACTATTGCGCTCCCATTGCCATACACAGTGCAAATAGCACTCGCGTCTGTTCTCAGCAAGTACAGTGTATCGAACTGAAGAGGAGCTACTGTTCTTGTCAGTTTCCTAAGCAGAGTTGAACTAGATATGGCGGTGTGTGTAGGAAGCACAGTTCTTTTGTTCTGAGCAAGCTCACTGTTCTGGCCCTACAGGAAACACAGTAGAGTATATGAGTGCTTTTTTCTCTAAAGCAGAGTGTGTTTCTTGTAAGGCCATCTCGCGTTTGTTTCCCAGTCCTAAATGGAGTTGAGTCACAGACAGTTTTTGGTCCTAAAAGCAAGAGTTGTTTTCTGGTAAGAAGAGTCACTATTGTGCTCTAAATGCCATACACAGTGCAAATAGCACTCGAGTCTGTTCCCAGCAAGTACAGTGTATTGGAATGAATAGGAGCTACTTTTCTTGTCAGTTTCCTAAGCAGAGTTGAACTAGTAATGGTCCATGTTTGTAGGAAGCACAGTTCTTTTGTTCTGAGCAAGCTCACTTATCTGGCCCTATAGGAAACACAGCAGAGTAGAAGAGTGCTCTTTTCTCTAAAGCAGAGTGTGTTTCTTGTAAGGCGAGCTCGCGTTTGTTTCCCAGTCCTAAATGGAGTTGAATCACATGCAGTTTCTGGTCCTACAAACAAGAGATGTTTTTCTGGTAAGGAAAGTCACTATTGCGCTCCCATTGCCATACACAGGGCAAATAGCACTCGCGTCTGTCCCCGGAAAGTACAGTGTATTGGACTGAATAGTAGCTACTGTTCTTGTCAGTTTCCTAAGCAGAGTTGAACTACATATGGTCCTCGTGTGTAGGAAGCACAGTTCTTTTGTTCTGAGCAAGCTCACTGTTTGGACCCCATAGGAAACACAGTAGAGTAGAAGAGTGCTCTTTTCTCTAAAGCAGAGTGTGTTTCTTGTAAGGCGAGCTAGCGTTTGTTTCGCAGTCCTAAATGGAGTTGAATCACATGCAGTTTCTGGTACTACGAGCAAGAGTTGTTTTCTGGTAAGAAGAGTCACTATTGTGCTCCAAATGCCATACACAGTGCAAATAGCACTCGCGTCTGTTCCAGGCATGTACAGTGTATTGGACTGAATAGGAGCTACTGTTCTTGTCAGTTTCCTAAGCAGAGTTGAACTAGATATGGTCCATGTGTGTAGGAAGCACAGTTCTTTTGTTCTGAGCAAGCTCACTGTTTGGACCCCATAGGAAACACAGTAGAGTAGAAGAGTGCTCTTTTCTAAAAAGCAGAGAGTGTTTCTTGTTAGACGAGCTAGCATTTGTTTCCCAGTCCTAAGTGGCATTGAATCACATGCAGTTTGTGTTCCTACGAGCAAGAGGTGTTTTCTGGTAAGGAAAGTCACTAT
The DNA here is from genome assembly GCF_949786415.1 of Peromyscus eremicus. Lineage (NCBI taxonomy): Eukaryota > Metazoa > Chordata > Mammalia > Rodentia > Cricetidae > Peromyscus > Peromyscus eremicus. The sequence goes on along the minus strand of NW_026734910.1, from coordinate 182,888 downwards.
TGCGCTCTCATTGCCATACACAGTGCAAATAGCACTGGCGTCTCTTCCCAGAAGTACAGTGTTTTGGACTGAAGAGGAGCTACTGTTCTTGTCAGTTTACTAAGCAGAGTTGAACTAGATATGGTCCATGTGTGTAGGAAGCACAGTTCTTTTGTTCTGAGCAAGCTCACTGTTCTGGCCCTATAGGAAACACAGTAGAGTAGAAGAGTGCTCTTTTCTCTAAAGCAGAGTGTGTTTCTTGTAAGGCGAGCTCGCGTTTGTTTCCCAGTCCTAAATGGAGTTGAATCACATGCAGTTTCTGGTCCTACGAGCAAGAGTTGTTTTCTGGTAAGGAAAGTTACTATTGCGCTCCCATTGCCATACACAGTGCAAATAGCACTGGCATCTGTTCCCAGCAAGTACAGTGTATTGGACTAAAGAGGAGCTACTGTTCTTCTCAGTTGCCTAAGCAGAGTTGAACTAGATATTGCCCGTGTGTGTAGGAAGCACAGTTCTTTTGTTCTGAGCAAGCTCAATGTTCTGGCCCTATAGGAAACACATTAGAGTAGAATACTGCTCTTTTCTCAAAAGCAGAGTGTGTTTCTTGTAAGGCGAGCTAGAGTTTGTTTCCCAGTCCTAAATGGAGTTGAGTCACATGCAGTTTTTTGTCCTACGAGCAAGAGTTGTTTTCTGGTAAGACGAGTCACTATTGTGCTCCAATTGCCATTCACAGTGCAAATAGCACTCGCATCTGTATTCAGCAAGTATAGTGTATCGGACTGAAGAGGAGCTACTGTTCTTGTCAGTTTCCTAAGCAGAGTTGAACTAGATATGGCCCATGTGTGTAGGAAGCACAGTTCTTTTGTTCTGAGCAAGCTCACTTATCTGGCCCTATAGGAAACACAGCAGAGTAGAAGAGTGCTCTTTTCTCTAAAGCAGAGTGTGTTTCTTGTAAGGCGAGCTCGCGTTTGTTTCCCAGTCCTAAATGGAGTTGAGTCACATGCAGTTTCTGGTCCTACAAACAAGAGATGTTTTTCTGGTAAGGAAAGTCACTATTGCGCTCCCATTGCCATACACAGGGCAAATAGCACTCGCGTCTGTCCCCGGAAAGTACAGTGTATTGGACTGAATAGGAGCTACTGTTCTTGTCAGTTTCCTAAGCAGAGTTGAACTACATATGGTCCTCGTGTGTAGGAAGCACAGTTCTTTTGTTCTGAGCAAGCTCACTGTTTGGACCCCATAGGAAACACAGTAGAGTAGAAGAGTGCTCTTTTCTCTAAAGCAGAGTGTGTTTCTTGTAAGGCGAGCTAGCGTTTGTGTCCCAGTCCTAAATGGATTGGAATCACATGCAGTTTCTGGTCCTACGAGCAAGAGTTGTTTTATGGTAAGAATAGTCACTATTGCGCTGCCATTGCCATACACAAGACAAATAGCACTGGTGTCTGTTCCCAGCAAGTACAGTGTATTGGACTGAAGAGGATCTACTGTTCTTGTCAGGTTCCTAAGCAGAATTGAACTAGATATGGCCGTGTGTGTAGGAAGCACAGGTCTTTTGTTCTGAGCATGCTCATTATTCTGGCCCAACAGGAAACACAGTAGAGTAGAAGAGTGCTCTTTTCTCAAAAGCAGTGTGTGTTTCTTGAAAGTCGAGCTAGCGTTTGTTTCCCAGTCCTAAATGGAGTTGAATCACATGCAGTTTCTGGTCCTAAGAGCAAGAGTTGATTACTGGTAAGGAAAGTCACTATTGCGCTCCCCTTGCCATACACAGTGCAAATAGCTCTCGCGTCTGTTCCCAGAAAGTACAGTGTATCGGACTGAAGAGGATCTACTGTTCTTGTCAGTTTCCTAAGCAGAGTGGAACTAGATATGGCCCGTGTGTAGGAGCAGAGTTCTTATGTTCTGAGCAAGCTCATTGTTCTGGCTCTACAGGAAACACAGTAGAGTAGAAGAGTGCTCTTTTCTCAGAAGCAGAGTGTGTTTCTTGTAACGCGAGCTAGCGTTTGTTTCCCAGTCCTAAATGGAGTTGAATCACATGCAGTTTCTGGTCCTACAAACAAGAGATGTTTTCTGGTAAGGAAAGTCACTATTGCGCTCCCATTGCCATACACAAGACAAATAGCACTCACGTCTTTTCCCAGCAAGTACAGTGTATTGGACTGAATAGGAGCTACTGTTCTTGTCAGTTTACTAAGCAGAGTTGAACTAGATATGGCCCGTGTGTAGGAAGCACAGTTCTTTTGTTCTTAGCAAGCTCACTGTTCTGGCCCTGTAGGAAACACAGTAGAGTAGAAGAGTGCTCTTTTCTCTAAAGCAGTGTGTTTCTTGTAAGGCGAGCTAGCGTTTGTTTCCCAGTCTTAAATGGAGTTGAATCACATGGAGTTTCTGGTCCTACGAGCAAGAGTTGTTTTCTGGTAAGGAAAGTCACTATTGCGCTCCCATTGCCATACACAGTGCAAATAGCACATGCGTCTGTTCCCAGCAAGTACAGTGTATTGGACTGAAGAGGATCTACTGTTCTTCTCAGTTTCCTAAGCAGAGTTGAACTAGATAAGGCCCGTGTGTGTAGGAAGCACAGTTCTTATGTTCTGAGCAAGCTCCCTGTTCTGGCCCTATAGGAAACACAGTAGAGTAGAAGAGTGCTCTTTTCTCTAAAGCAGAGTGTGTTTCTTGTAAGGAGAGCTAGCGTTTGTTTCCCAGTCCTAGATGGAGTTGAATCACATGCAGTTACTGGTCCTAGGAGCAAGAGTTTTTTTATGGTAAGAATAGTCACTATTGCCCTGCCATTGCCATACACAGGACAAATAGCACTGGCGTCTGTTCCCAGCAAGTACAGTGTATTGGACTGAAGAGGATCTACTGTTCTTTTCAGGTTCCTAAGCAGAATTGAACTAAATATGGCCATGTGTGTAGGAAGCACAGTTCTTTTGTTCTGAGCAAGCTTACTGTTTTGGCCCTATAGGAAATACAGTAGAGAACAGTGCTCTTTTCTCAAAAGCAGAGTGTGTTTCTTGTAAGGCGAGCTAGCATTTGTTTCCCAGTCCTAAATGGAATGCATGAATCACATGCAGTTTCTGGTCCTACGAGCAAGAGTTGTTTTCTGGTAAGGAGTGTGACTATTGCTCTCGCTTTGCCATACACAGTGCAAATAGCACTCGCGTCTGTTCCCAGAAAGTACAGTGTATCAGACTGAAGAGGAGCTACTGTTCTTGTCAGTTTCCTAAGCAGAGTTGAACTAGATATGGCCCGTGTGTTTAGGAAGCAGAGTTATTATGTTCTAAGCAAGCTCACTGTTTGGACCCCATAGGAAACACAGTAGAGTAGAAGAGTGCTCTTTTCTCTAAAGCAGTGTGTTTGTTGTAAGTCGAGCTAGCATTTCTTTCCCAGTCCTAAATGGAGTTGAATCACATGCAGTTTCTGGTCCTAGGAGCAAGAGTTGTTTTCTGGTAAGGAAAGTCACTATTGCGCTCCCATTGCCATACACAGTGCAAATAGCCCTCCCGTCTGTTCCCAGCAAGTACAGTGTATTGGACTGAAGAGGAGCTACTGTTCTTGTCAGTTTCCTAAGAAGAGTTGAACTAGATATGGCCCGTGTGGGTAGGAAGTACAGTTCTTTTTTTCTGAGCAAGCTCACTGTTCTGGCCCTATAGGAAACACAGTAGAGTAGAATAGTGCTCTTTTCTCAAAAGCAGAGTGTGTTTCTTGTAAAGTGAGCTAGAGTTTGTTTTCCAGTCCTAAATGGAGTTAAGTCACATGCAGTTTTTTGTTCTATGAGCAAGAGATGTTTTCTGGTAAGACGAGTCACTATTGTGCTCCAATTGCCATACACAGTGCAAATAGCACTGGCGTCTGTTCCCAGCAAGTACAGTGTATTGGACTGAAGAGGATCTACTGTTCTTGTCAGATTTATAAGCAGAATTGAACTAAATATGGCCGCGTGTGTAGGAAGCACAGTTCTTTTGTTCTGAGCAAGCTCACTGTTTTGGACCTATAGGAAACACAGTAGTGTAGAAGAGTGCTCTTTTCTCAAAAGCAGATTGTGTTTCTTGTAAGGCGAGCTAGCCATTGTTTCCCAGTCCTAAATGGAGTTGAATCACATGAAGTTTCTGGTCCTACGAGCAAGAGTTGTTTTCTGGTAAGGAAAGTCACTATTCTGCTCCCTTTGCCATACACAGTGCAAATAGCACTCGCGTCTGTTCCCAGCATGTACAGTGTATCGGAATGAAGAGGAGCTACTGTTCTTGTCAGTTTCCTAAGAAGAGTTGAATTAGATATGGCACGTGTGTTTAGGAAGCACTGTTATTTTTTTCTGAGCAAGCTCACTGTTCTGAACCTATTGGAAACACAGTAGAGTAGAAGAGTGCTTTTTTCTCTAAAGCAGAGTATGATTCTTGTAACGCGAGCTCGCGGTTGTTTCCCAGTTATAAATGGAGTTGAGTCACATGCAGTTTTTGGTCCTACGAGCAAGAGTTGTTTTCTGGTAAGAAGAGTCACTATTGTGCTCCAAATGCCATACACAGTGCAAATAGCACTCGGGTCTGTTCCCAGCAAGTACAGTGTATTGGACTGAATAGGAGCTACTGTTCTTGTAAGTTTCATAAGCAGAGTTGAACTAGATATGGTCCATGTGTGTAGGAAGCACAGTTCTTTTGTTCTGAGCAAGCTCACTGTTTGGACACCATAGGAAACACAGTAGAGTAGAAGAGTGCTCTTTTCTCAAAAGCACAGTGTGTTTCTTGTAAGGCGAGCTAGCATTTGTTTCCCAGACCTAAATGGCGTTGAATCACATGCAGTTTGTGGTCCTACGAGCAAGAGTTGTTTTTTGGGAAGGAAAGTCACTATTGCGCTCTCATTGCCATACACAGTGTAAATAGCACTCGCGTCTGTTCACAGCAAGTACAGTGTATTGGACTGAAGAGGAGCTACTGTTCTTGTCAGTTTCCTAAGCAGAGTTGAACTACATATGGTCCATGTGTGTAGGAAGCACAGTTCTTTTGTTCTGATCAAGCTCACTGTATGGACCCCATAGGAAACACAGTAGAGTAGAAAAGTGCTCTTTTCTAAAGCAGTGTGTTTCTTGTAAGGCGAGCTAGCATTTGTTTCCCAGTCCTAAATGGAGTTGAATCACATGCAGTTTCTGGTCCTACGAGCAAGAGTTGTTTTCTGGTAGGAAAGTCACTATTGTGCTCCCAATGCCATACACAATGCAAATAGCACATGCGTCTGTTCCCAGCAAGTACAGTGTATTGGACTGAAGAGGAGCTACTGTTCTTGTCAGTTTCCTAAGCAGAGTTGAACTAGATATGGCCCGTGTGTGTAGGAAGCACAGTTCTTTTGTTCTGAGCAAGCTCACTGTTCGGACCCAATAGGAAACACAGTAGAGTAGAAGAGTGCTCTTTTCTCAAAAGCAGAGTGTGTTTCTTGTAAGGCGAGCTAGCGTTTGTTTCCCAGTCCTAGATGGAGTTGAATCACATGCAGTTTCTGGTTTTAAGAGCAAGAGTTGTTTTCTGGTAAGGAAAGTCACTATTGTGCTCCCATTGCCATACACAGTGCAAATAGCCCTGGCATCTGTTCCCAGTAAGTACAGTGTACTGGACTGAAGAGGAGCTACTGTTCTTCTCAGTTTCCTAAGCAGAGTTGAACTAGATATGGCCCGTGTGTCTAGGAAGCACAGTTCATTTGTTCTGAGCAAGCTCACTGTTCTGGCCCTATAGGAAACACAGTAGAGTAGAAGAGTGCTCTTTTCTCAAAAGCAGAGTGTGTTTCTTGTAAGGCGACCTAGAGTTTGTTTCATAGTCGTGAATGGAGTTGAGTCACATGCAGTTTTTTGTCCTACGAGCAAGAGTTGTTTTCTGGTAAGATGAGTCACTATTGTGCTCCAATTGCCATTCACAGTTCAAATAGCACTCGCGTCTGTTCTCAGCAAGTACAGTGTATCGGACTGAAGAGGAGCTACTGTTCTTGTCAGTTTCCTAAGCAGAGTTGAACTATATATGGCCCGTGTGTGTAGGAAGCACAGTTCTTTTGTTCTGAACAAGCTCACTGTTCTGGCCCTATTGGAAACACAGTAGAGTAGAAGAGTGCTCTTTTCTCTAAAGCAGAGTGTGTTTCTTGTAAGGCGAGCTCGCGTTTGTTTCCCAGTCCTAAATGGATTTGAGTCACATGCAGTTTTTGGTCCTACGAGCAAGAGTTGATTTCTGGTAAGAAGAGTCACTATTGTGCTCCAAATGCCATACACAGTGCAAATAGCACTCGCGTCTGTTCCCAGCATGTACAATGTATTGTATGAATAGGAGCTACTGTTCTTGTCAGTTTCCTAAGCAGAGTTGAACAAGATATGGTCCATGTGTGTAGGAAGCACAGTTCTTTTATTCTGAGCAAGCTCACTGTTTGGACCCCATAGGAAACACAGTAGAGTAGAAGAGTGCTCTTTTCTAAAAAGCAGAGAGTGTTTCTTGTAAGGCGAGCTACCATTTGTTTCGCAGTCCTAAGTGGCGTTGAATCACATGCAGTTTGTGTTCCTACGAGCAAGAGTTGCTTTCTGGTAAGGAAAGTCACTATTGCGTTCTCATTGCCATGCACAATGCAAATAGCACTGGCGTCTCTTCCCAGAAGTACAGTGTATTGGACTGAAGAGGAGCTACTGTTCTTGTCAGTTTACTAAGCAGAGTTGAACTAGATATGGTCCATGTGTGTAGGAAGCACAGTTCTTTTGTTCTGAGCAAGCTCACTGTTCTGGCCCTATAGGAAACACAGTAGAGTAGATGAGTGCTCTTTTCTCTAAAGCAGAGTTTGTTTCTTGTAAGGCGAGCTAGCGTTTGTTTCGCAGTCCTAAATGGAGTTGAATCCCATGCAGTTTCTGGTACTATGAGCAAGAGTTGTTTTCTGGTAAGAAGAGTCACTATTGTGCTCCAAATGCCATACACAGTGCAAATAGCACTCGCGTCTGTTCCAGGCATGTACAGTGTATTGGACTGAGTAGGAGCTACTGTTCTTGTCAGTTTCCTAAGCAGAGTTGAACTAGATATGGTCCATGTGTTTAGGAAGCACAGTTCTTTTGTTCTGAGCAAGCTCACTGTTTGGACCCCATAGGAAACACAGTAGAGTAGAAGAGTGCTCTTTTCTAAAAAGCAGAGAGTGTTTCTTGTAAGGCGAGCTACCATTTGTTTCCCAGTCCTAAGTGGCGTTGAATCACATGCAGTTTGTGTTCCTACGAGCAAGAGTTGCTTTCTGGTAAGGAAAGTCACTATTGCGCTCTCATTGCCATGCACAGTGCAAATAGCACTGGCGTCTCTTCCCAGAAGTACAGTGTATTGGACTGAAGAGGAGCTACTGTTCTTGTCAGTTTACTAAGCAGAGTTGAACTAGATATGGTCCATGTGTGTAGGAAGCACAGTTCTTTTGTTCTGAGCAAGCTCACTGTTCTGGCCCTATAGGAAACACAGTAGTGTAGATGAGTGCTCTTTTCTCTAAAGCAGAGTGTGTTTCTTGTAAGGCGAGCAAGCGTTTGTTTCGCAGTCCTAAATGGAGTTGAATCCCATGCAGTTTCTGGTACTATGAGCAAGAGTTGTTTTCTGGTAAGAAGAGTCACTATTGTGCTCCAAATGCCATACACAGTGCAAATAGCACTCGCGTCTGTTCCAGGCATGTACAGTGTATTGGACTGAATAGGAGCTACTGTTCTTGTCAGTTTCCTAAGCAGAGTTGAACTAGATATGGTCCATGTGTTTAGGAAGCACAGTTCTTTTGTTCTGAGCAAGCTCACTGTTTGGACCCCATAGGAAACACAGTAGAGTAGAAGAGTGCTCTTTTCCAAAAAGCAGAGTGTGTTTCTGTTAAGGCGAGCTAGCATTTGTTTCCCAGTCCGAAGTGCCGTTGAATCACACGCAGTTTGTGTTCCTACGAGCAAGAGTTGTTTTCTGGTAAGGAAAGTCACTATTGCACTCTCATTGCCATACACAGTGCAAATAGCACTGGCGTCTCTTCCCAGAAGTACAGTGTATTGGACTGAAGAGGAGCTACTGTTCTTGTCAGTTTACTAAGCAGAATTGAACTAGGTATGGTCCATGTGTGTAGGAAGCACAGTTCTTTTGTTCTGAGCAAGCTCACTGTTCTGTCCCTATAGGAAACACAGTAGAGTAGAAGAGTGCTCTTTTCTCTAAAGCAGAGTGTGTTTCTTGTAAGGCGAGCTCGCGTTTGTTTCCCAGTCCTAAATGGAGTTGAGTCACAGACAGTTTTTGGTCCTATGAGCAAGAGTTGTTTTCTGGTAAGAAGAGTCACTATTGCGCTCCAAATGCCATACACAGTGCAAATAGCACTCGAGTCTGTTCCCACCATGTACAGTGTATTGGACTGAATAGGAGCTACTGTTCTTGTCAGTTTCCTAAGCAGAGTTGAACTAGATATGGTCCATGTGTGTAGGAAGCACAGTTCTTTTGTTCTGAGCAAGCTCACTGTTTGGACCCCATAGGAAACACAGTAGAGTAGAAGAGTGCTCTTTTCTAAAAAGCAGAGAGTGTTTCTTGTAAGGCGAGCTAGCATTTGTTTCCCAGTCCTAAATGGAGTTGAATCACATGCAGTTTGTGTTCCTACGAGCAAGAGTTGTTTTCTGGTAAGGAAAGTCACTATTGCGCTCTCATTGCCATACACAGTGCAAATAGCACTCGCGTCTTTTCCCAGCAAGTACAGTGTATCGGACTGAAGAGGAGCTACTGTTCTTGTCAGTTTCCTTAGCAGAGTTGAGCTAGATATGGCCCGTGTTTGGAGGAAGAACCATTCTTATGTTCTGAGCAAGCTCACAGTTCTGGCCCTATAGGAAACACAGTAGAGTAGATGACTGCTCTTTTCTCTAAAGCAGAGTGTGTTTCTTGTAAGGCGAGCTAGCGTTTGTTTCCTAGTCCTAAATGTAGTTGCATCACATGCAGTTTCTGGTCCTACGAACAAGAGTTGTTTTCTGGTAAGGAAAGTCACATTGCGCACCCATTGCCATACACAGTACAAATAGCACTCGCATCTGTTCCAAGCAAGTACAGTGTATTGGACTGAATAGGTGCTATTGTTCTTGTCTGTTTCCTAAGCAGAGTTGTACTAGATATGGCCCGTGTGTGTAGGAAGCACAGTTCTTTTGTTCTGAGCAAGCTCACTGTTTGGACCCCATAGGAAACACAGTAGAGTAGAAGAGTGCTCTTTTCTCTAAAGCAGAGTGTGTTTCTTGTAAGGCGAGCTAGCGTTTGTTTCGCAGTCCTAAATGGAGTTGAATCACATGCAGTTTCTGGTACTACGAGCAAGAGTTGTTTTCTGGTAAGAAGAGTCACTATTGTGCTCCAAATGCCATACACAGTGCAAATAGCACTCGCGTCTGTTCCAGGCATGTACAGTGTATTGGACGGAATAGGAGCTACTGTTCTTGTCAGTTTCCTAAGCAGAGTTGAACTAGATATGGTCCATGTGTGTAGGAAGCACAGTTCTTTTGTTCTGAGCAAGCTCACTGTTTGGACCCCATAGGAAACACAGTAGAGTAGAAGAGTGCTCTTTTCTAAAAAGCAGAGAGTGTTTCTTGTTAGACGAGCTAGCATTTGTTTCCCAGTCCTAAGTGGCATTGAATCACATGCAGTTTGTGTTCCTACGAGCAAGAGGTGTTTTCTGGTAAGGAAAGTCACTATTGCGCTCTCATTGCCATACACAGTGCAAATAGCACTGGCGTCTCTTCCCAGAAGTACAGTGTTTTGGACTGAAGAGGAGCTACTGTTCTTGTCAGTTTACTAAGCAGAGTTGAACTAGATATGGTCCATGTGTGTAGGAAGCACAGTTCTTTTGTTCTGAGCAAGCTCACTGTTCTGGCCCTATAGGAAACACAGTAGAGTAGAAGAGTGCTCTTTTCTCTAAAGCAGAGTGTGTTTCTTGTAAGGCGAGCTCGCGTTTGTTTCCCAGTCCTAAATGGAGTTGAATCACATGCAGTTTCTGGTCCTACGAGCAAGAGTTGTTTTCTGGTAAGGAAAGTTACTATTGCGCTCCCATTGCCATACACAGTGCAAATAGCACTGGCATCTGTTCCCAGCAAGTACAGTGTATTGGACTAAAGAGGAGCTACTGTTCTTCTCAGTTGCCTAAGCAGAGTTGAACTAGATATGGTCCATGTGTGTAGGAAGCACAGTTCTTTTGTTCTGAGCAAGCTCACTGTTTTGGCCCTATAGGAAACACAGTAGAGTAGAAGACTGCTCTTTTCTCAAAAGCAGAGTGTGTTTCTTGTAAGGCGAGCTAGTGTTTGTTTCCCAGTCCTAAATGGAGTTGAATCACATGCAGTTTTTGTTCCTACAAGCAAGAGTTGTTTTCGGGTAATAAAGTCACTGTTGCGCTCCAATTGCCAAACACAGTGTAAATAGCACTCGCATCTGTTCCCAGCAAGTACAGTGTATCGGACTGAAGAGGAGCTACTGTTCTTGTCAGATTCCTAAGCAGAGTTGAACTAGATATGGCCCGTGTGTGTAGGAAGCACAGTTCTTTTGTTCTGAGCAAGCTCACTGTTCTGGCCCTATAGGAAACACAGTAGAGTAGAAGAGTGCTCTTTTCTCTAAAGCAGAGTGTGTTTCTTGTAAGGCGAGCTCACGTTTGTTTCCCAGTCCTAAATGGAGTTGAGTCACAGACAGTTTTTGGTCCTACGAGGAAGAGTTGTTTTCGGCTAAGAAGAGTCACTATTGCGCTCCAAATGCCATACACAGTGCAAATAGCACTCGCGTCTGTTCCCAGCAAGTACAGTGTATTGGACTGATTAGGAGCTACTGTTCTTGTCAGTTTCCTAAGCAGAGTTGAACTACATATGGTCCTTGTGTATAGGAAGCACAGTTCGTTTGTTCTGAGCAAGCTCACTGTTTGGACGCCATAGAAACACAGTAGAGTACAAGAGTGCTCTTTTCTCAAAAGCAGAGTGTGTTTCTTGTAAGGCGAGCTAGCGTTTGTTTCCCAGTCCTAAATGGAGTTGAATCACATGCAGTTTCTGGTCCTACGAACAAGAGTTGTTTTCTGGTAAGGAAAGTCACTATTGCGCTCCCATTGCCATACACAGGGCAAATAGCACTCGCGTCTTTTCCCAGCAAGTACAGTGTATTGGACTGAATAGGAGCTACTGTTCTTGTCAGTTTCCTAAGCAGAGTTGAACTACATATGGTCCTTGTGTGTGGGAAGCACAGATCTTTTGTTCTGAGCAAGCTCACTCTTTGGACCCCATAGGAAACACAGTAGAGTAGAAGAGTGCTCTTTTCTCTAAAGCAGAGTGTGTTTCTTGTAAGGCGAGCTAGCGTTTGTTTCCCAGTCCTAAATGGAGTGGAATCACATGCAGTTTCTGTCCTACGAGCAAGAGTTGTTTTATGGTAAAAATAGTCACTATTGTGCTGCCATTGCCACACACAAGACCAATAGCACTGGCGTCTGTTCGCAGCAAGTACAGTGTATTGGACTGAAGAGGATCTACTGTTCTTGTCAGGTTCTTAAGTAGAATTGAACTAGATATGGCCGTGTGTGTAGGAAGCACAGTTCTTTTGTTCTGAGCAAGCTCACTGTTCGAACCCCATAGGAAACACAGTAGAGTAGAAGAGTGCTCTTTTCTCAAAAGCACAGTGTGTTTTTTGTAAGGCAAGCTATCATTTGTTTCCCAGTCCTAAATGTAGTTGAATCACATGCAGTTTCTGGTCCTACGAGCAAGAGTTGTTTTCTGGTAAGGAAAGTCACTATTGTGCTCCCTTTGCCATACACAGTGCAAATAGCACTCGCATCTGTGCCCAGCAAGTACAGTGTATCGGACTGAAGAGGAGCTACTGTTCTTGTCAGTTTCCTAAGCAGAGTTGAACTAGATATGGTCCATGTGTGTAGGAAGCACAGTTCTTTGTTCTGAGCAAGCTCACTGTTCTGGCCTTATAGGAAACACAGTAGAGTAGAAGAGTCCTCTTTTCTCTAAAGCAGATTGTGTTTCTTGTAAGGAGAGCTAGCGTTTGTTTCCCAGTCCTAAATGGCGTTGAATCACATGCAGTTTCTGGTCCTACGAGCAAGAGTTGTTTTATGATAAGAATAGTCACTATTGCGCTGCCATTGCCATACACAGGCCAAATAGCACTGGCGTCTGTTCCCAGCAGTACAGTGTATGGGACTGAAGAGGAGCTACTGTTCTTGTCAGTTTCCTAAGCAGAGTTGAACTAGATATGGTCCATGTGTGTAGGAAGCACAGTTCTTTGTTCTGAGCAAGCTCACTGTTTGGACCCCATAGGAAACACAGTAGAGAAGAAGAGTGCTCTTTTCTCAAAAGCAGAGAGTGTTTCATGTAAGGCGAGCTAGCATTTGTTTCCCAGTCCTAAATGGAGTTGAATCACATGCAGTTTCTGGTCCTATGAGCAAGAGTTGTTTTCTGGTAAGGAAAGTCACTATTGCGCTCCCTTTGCCATACACAGTGCAAATAGCACTCGCGTCTGTTCCCAGCAAGTACAGTGTATCGGACTGAAGAGGAGCTACTGTTCTTGTCAGTTTCCTAAGCAGAGTTGAACTAGATATGGTCCATGTGTGTAGGAAGCACAGTTCTTTGTTCTGAGCAAGCTCACTGTTTGGACCCCATAGGAAACACAGTAGAGAAGAAGAGTGCTCTTTTCTCAAAAGCAGAGAGTGTTTCATGTAAGGCGAGCTAGCATTTGTTTCCCAGTCCTAAATGGAGTTGAATCAAATGCAGTTTCTCGTCCTACGAGCAAGAGTTGTTTTCTGGTAAGGAAAGTCACTATTGCGCTCCCATTGCCATACACAGTGCAAATAGCACTGGCGTCTGTTCCCAGCAAGTACAGTGTATCGGACTGAAGAGGAGCTACTGTTCTTGTCAGTTTCCTAAGCAGAGTTGAACTAGATAAGGACCGTGTGTGTAGAAAGCACAGTTCTTATGTTCTGAGCAAGCTCACTGTTCTGGCCCTATAGGAAAGACAGTAGAATAGAAGAGTGCTCTTTTCTCAAAAGCAGAGTGTGTTTCTTGTAAGGCGAGCTAGCATTTGTTTCCTAGTTCTAAATGGAGTTGAATCACATGCAGTTTCTGGTCCTACGAACAAGAGCTGTTTTCTGGTAAGGAAAGTCACTATTGTGCTCCCATTGCCATACACAGTGCAAATAGCACTCGCGTCTGTTCCCAGCAAGTACAGTGTATCGGACTGAAGAGGAGCTACTGTTCTTGTCAGTTTCCTAAGCAGAGTTGAACTAGATATGGCCCGTGTGTAGGAAGCACAGTTCTTTTGTTCTGAGCAAGCTCACTGTTCGGACCCAAATGGAAACACAGTAGAGTAGAAGAGTGCTCTTTTCTCTAAAGCAGAGTGTGTTTTTTGTAAGGTGAGCTAGCGTTTGTTTCCCAGTCCTAAATGGAGTTGAATCACATGCAGTTTCTGGTCCTACGAGCAAGAGTTCTTTTCTGGTAAGGAAAGTCACTATTGTGCTCCCTTTGCCATACACAGTGCAAATAGCATTCGCGTCTGTTCCCAGAAAGTACAGTGTATCGGACTGAAGAGGAGCTACAGTTTTTGTCAGTTTCCTAAGCAGAGTTGAACTAGATATTGCCCGTGTGTTTAGGAAGCACAGTTATTATGTTCTGAGCAAGCTCACTGTTCTGGCCCTATAGGAAAAACAGTAGAGTAGAAGAGTGCTCTTTTCTATAAAGCAGAGTGTGTTTCTTGTTAGGCGAGCTCGCGTTTGTTTCCCAGTCCTAAATGGATTTGAGTCACATGCAGTTTTTGGTCCTATGAGCAAGAGTTGTTTTCTGGTAAGAAGATTCACTATTGCGCTGCCGTTGCCATACACAGGACAAATATCACTGGCATCTGTTCGCAGCAACTATAGTGTATTGGACTGAAGAGGATCTACTGTTCTTGTCAGGTTCCTAAGCAGAATTGAACTAGATATGGCCGTGTGTGTAGGAAGCACAGTTCTTTTGTTCTGAGCAAGCTCACTGTTCGGACCCAAAAGGAAACACAGTAGAGTAGAAGAGTGCTCTTTTCTCAAAAGCAGAGTGTGTTTTTTGTAAGGCAAGCTATCGTTTGTTTCCCAGTCCTAAATGGAGTTGAATCACATGGAGTTTCTGGTCCTACGAGCAAGAGTTGTTTTCTGGTAAGGAAAGTCACTATTGCACTCCCTTTGCCATACACAGTGCAAATAGCACTCGCGTCTGTTCCCAGCAAGTACAGTGTATCGGACTGAAGAGGAGCTACTGTTCTTGTCATTTTCCTAAGCAGAGTTGAACTAGATATGGCCCGTGTGTTTAGGAAGCACAGTTATTATGTTCTGAGCAAGCTCACTGTTCTGGCCCTATAGGAAACACAGTAGAGTAGAAGAGTGCTCTTTTCTATAAAGCAGAGTGTGTTTCTTGTAAGGCAAGCTCGAGTTTGTTTCCCAGTCCTAAATGGATTTGAGTCACATGCAGTTTTTGGTCCTATGAGCAAGAGTTGTTTTCTGGTAAGAAGAGTCACTATTGTGCTCCAAATGCCATACACAGTGCAAATAGCACTGGCGTCTGTTCCCAGCATGTACAGTGTATTGGACTGAATAGGAGCTACTGTTCTTGTCAGTTTCCTAAGCAGAGTTGAACTAGAAATGGTCCATGTGTGTAGGAAGCACAGTTCTTTTGTTCTGAGCAAGCTCACTGTTTGTAACCCATAGGAAACACTGTAGAGTAGAAGAGTGCTCTTTTCTAAAAAGCAGAGAGTGTTTCTTGTAAGGCAAGCTAGCATTTGCTTCCCAGTCCTAAATGGCCTTGAATCACATGCAGTTTGTGTTCCTACGAGCAAGAGTTGTTTTCTGGTAAGGAGAGTCACAATTGTGCTGTCATTGCCATACACAGTGCAAAGAGCACTCGCGTCTGTTCCCAGCAAGTACAGTGTATGGGACTGAAGAGGAGCTACTGTTCTTGTCAGTTTCCTAAGCAGAGTTGAACTACATATGGTCCGTGTGTGTAGGAAGCACAGTTCTTTTGTTCTGAGCAAGCTCACAGTTTGGACCCCATAGGAAACACAGTAGAGTAGAAGAGTGCTCTTTTCTCTAAAGCAGAGTGTGTTTCTTGTAAGGCGAGCTAGATTTGTTTCCCAGTCCTAAATGGAGTTGAATCACTTGCAGTTTCTGGTCCTAAGAGCAAGAATTTTTTTCTGGTAAGGAAAGTCACTATTGTGCTCCCATTGCCATACACAGTGCAAATAGCACTGGCATCTGTTCCCAGCAAGTACAGTGTACTGGACTGAAGAGGAGCTACCGTTCTTCTCAGTTTCCTATGCAGAGTTGAACTAGATATGGCCCGTGTGTCTAGGAAGCACAGTTCATTTGTTCTGAGCAAGCTCACTGTTTTGGCCCTATAGGAAACACAGTAGAGTAGAAGAGTGCTCTTTTCTCAAAAGCACAGTGTGTTTCTTGTAAGGCGACCTAAAGTTTGTTTCATAGTCGTGAATGGAGTTGAGTCACATGCAGTTTTTTGTCCTACGAGCAAGAGTTTTTTTCTGGTAAGATGAGTCACTATTGTGCTCCAATTGCCATTCACAGTTCAAATAGCACTCGCGTCTGTTCTCAGCAAGTACAGTGTATCAGACTGAAGAGGAGCTACTGTTCTTGTCAGTTTCCTAAGCAGAGTTGAACTAGATATGGCCCCTGTGTGTAGGAAGCACAGTTCTTTTGTTCTGAGCAAGCTCACTGTTTGGACGCCATAGAAAACACAGTAGAGTAGAAGAGTGCTCTTTTCTCAAAAGCAGAGTGTGTTTCTTGTAAGGTGAGCTAGCTTTTGTTTCCCAGACCTAAATGGAGTTGAGTCACATGCTGTTTTTTGTCCTATGAGCAAGAGTTGTTTTCTGGTAAGACGAGTCACTATTGTGCTCCAATTGCCATACACAGTGCAAATAGCACTCGTGTCTCTTCCCTGCAAGTACAGTGTATTGGACTGAAGAGGAGCTACTGTTCTTGTCAGTGTCCTAAGCAGAGTTGAACTAGATATGGTCGATGTGTGTAGGAAGCACAGTTCTTTGTTCTGAGCAAGCTCACTGTTTGGACCCCTCAGGAAACACAGTAGATTAGAAGAGTGCTCTTTTCTCAGAAGTAGAGTGTGTTTCTTGTAAGGCGAGCTAGCATTTGTTTCCCAGTCCTAAATGGCGTTGAATCACATGCAGTTTGTGTTCCTACGAGCAAGAGTTGTTTTCTGGTAAGGAGAGTCACTATTGCGCTGTCATTGCCATACACAGTGCAAATAGCACTCGCGTCTGTTTCCAGCATGTACAGTGTATCGGACTGAAGAGGAGCTACTGTTCTTGTCAGTTTCCTAAGCAGAGTTGAACTAGATAAGGACCGTGTGTGTAGAAAGCACAGTTCTTATGTTCTGAGCAAGCTCACTGTTCTGGTCCTATAAGAAACACAGTAGAGTAGAAGAGTGCTCTTTTCTCAAAAGCAGAGTGTGTTTCTTGTAAGGCGAGCTAGCATTTGTTTCCCAGTCCTAAATGGCGTTGAATCACATGCAGTGTATGGTCCTACGAGCAAGAGTTGTTTTCTGGTAAGGAAAGCCACTATTGTGCTCTCATTGCCATACACAGTGCAAATAGCATTCGCGTCTGTTCCCAGCAAGTACAGTGTATAGGACTGAAGAGGAGCTACTGCTCTTGTCAGTCTCCTAAGCAGAGTTGAACTAGATATGGCCCGTGTGTCTAGGAAGCACAGTTCATTTGTTCTGAGCAAGCTCACTGTTCTGGCCCTATAGGAAACACAGTAGAGTAGAAGAGTGCCCTTTTCTCAAAAGCAGAGTGTGTTTCTTGTAAGGCGAGCTAGCGTTTGTTTCCCAGTCCTAAATGGAGTTGAGTCACATGTAGTTTTTTGTCCTACGAGCAAGAGTTGTTTTCTGGTAAGACGAGTCACTATTGTGCTCCAATTCCCGAACACAATGCAAGTAGCACTCGCGTCTGATCTCAGCAAGTACAGTGTATCAGACTGAAGAGGAGCTACTGTTCCTGTCAGTTTCCTAAGCAGAGTTGAACTAGATATGGCCTGTGTGTGTAGGAAGCACAGTTATTATGTTCTGAGCAAGCTCAATGTTCTGGCCCTATAGGAAACACAGTAGAGTAGAAGAGTGCTCTTTTCTCTAAAGCAGAGTGTGTTTCTTGTAAGGCGAGCTCGCGTTTGTTTCCCAGTCCTAAATGGAGTTGAGTCACAGGCAGTTTTTGGTCCTACGAGCAAGAGTTGTTTTCTGGTAAGAAGAGTCACTATTGTGCTCCAAATGCCATACACAGTGCAAATAGCACTCGCGGCTGAGCCCAGCAAGCACAGTGTATTGGACGGAATAGGAGCTACTGTTCTTGTCAGTTTCCTAAGCAGAGTTGAACTACATATGGTCCTTGTGTGTAGGAAGCACAGTTCTTATGTTCTGAGCAAGCTCACTCTTTGGACCCTGTATGAAACACAGTAGAGTAGAAGAGTGCTCTTTTCTCTAAAGCACAGTGTGTTTCTTGTAAGGCGAGCTAGCATTTGTTTCCCAGTCCTAAATGGAGTGGAATCACATGCAGTTTCTCTCCTACGAGCAAGAGTTGTTTTATGGTAAGAATAGTCACTATTGTGCTGCCATTGCCATACACAGGTCAAATAGCACTGGCGTCTGTTCACAGCAAGTACAGTGTATAGGACTGAAGAGGATCTACTGTTCTTGTCAGGTTCCTAAGCAGAATTGAACTAGATATGGCCGTGTGTGTAGGAAGCACAGTTCTTTTGTTCTGAGCAAGCTCTTGTTCGGACCCCATAGGAAACACAGTAGAGTAGAAGAGTGCTCTTTTCTCAAAAGCAGAGTGTGTCTTTTGTAAGGCAAGCTATCATTTGTTTCCCAGTCCTAAATGGAGTTGAGTCACATGCAGTTTCTGGTCCTATGAGCAAGAGTTGTTTTCTGGTAAGGAAAGTCACTATTGCGCTCCCATTGCCATACACAGTGCAAATAGCACTCGCGTCTGTTCCCAGCAAGTACAGTGTATTGGACTGAAGAGGAGCTACTGTTCTTGTCAGTCTCCTAAGCAGAGTTGAACTAGATATGGCCCGTGTGTCTAGGAAGCACAGTTCATTTGTTCTGAGCAAGCTCACTGTTCTGGCCCTATAGGAAACACAGAAGAGTAGAAGAGTGCTCTTTTCTCTAAAGCAGAGTGTGTTTCTTGAAAGGCGAGCTCGCGTTTGATTCCCAGTCCTAAATGGAATTGAGTCACATGCAGTTTTTGGTCCTACGAGCAAGAGTTGTTTTCTGGTAAGAAGAGTCACTATTGCGCCCCAAATGCCATACACAGTGCAAATAGCAGTCGGGTCTGTTCCCAGCAAGTACAGTGTATTGGACTGAAGAGGAGCTACTGTTCTTCTCAGTTTCCTAAGCAGAGTTGAACTAGATGTGGTCCATGTGTGTAGGAAGCACAGATCTTTTGTTCTGAGCAAGCTCACTGTTTGGACCCCATAGGAAACGCAGTAGAGTAGAAGAGTGCTCTTTTCTAAAAAACAGAGTGTGTTTCTTGTAAGGCGAGCTAGCGTTTGTTTTGTAGTTAAATGGAGTTGAATCACATGCAGTTTGTGGTCCTACGAGCAAGCGTGGTTTTCTGGTAAGAAGAGTCAATATTGCGCTCCCATTGTCATACACAGGGCAAATAGCACTGGCGTCGGTTCCCAGCATGTACGGTGTATTGGACTATTGCGCTCCCATTGCCATACATAGTGGAAATAGCTCTCTTGTCTGTTCCCAGCAAGTACAGTGTTTTGGACTGAAGAGAAGCTACTGTTCTTGTCAGTTTCCTAAGCAGAGTTGAACTAGATATGGCCCGCGTGTGTAGGAAGCACAGTCCTTTTGTTCTGAGCAAGCTCACTGTTCGGAACCCATAGGAAATACAGTACAGAAGAAGAGTGCTCTTTTCTCATAAGCAGAGTGTGTTTCTTGTGAGGTGAGATAGCATTTGTTTCCCAGTACTAAATGGAGTTGAATCCCATGCAGTTTGTGGTCCTACGAGCAAGATTTGTTTTCTGGTAAGAAGAGTCACTATTTTGCTCCCATTGTCATACACAGGGCAAAAAGCACTGGCGTCTGTTCCCAGCATGTACAGTGTATTGGACTGAGGAGGATCTACTGTTCTTGTCAGTTTCCTAAGCAGAATTGAACTAGATATGGCCGTGTGTGTAGGAAGCACAGTTCTCTTGTTCTGATCAAGCTCACTGTTCTGGCCCTATAGGAAACACAGTAGATTAGAAGAGTGTTCTTTTCTCAAAAACAGAGTGTGTTTCTTGTAAGGCGAGCTAGAGTTTGTTTCCCAGTCCTAAATGGAGTTGAATCACATGCAGTTTTTTGTCCTACGAGCAAGAGATGTTTTCTGGTAAGACGAGTCACTATTGTGCTCCAATTGCCATACACAGTGCTAGTAGCACGCGCGTCTGTTCTCAGCAATTACAGTGTATCGGACTGAAGAGGAGCTACTGTTCTTGTCAGTTTCCTAAGCAGAGTTGAACTAGATATGGCCCGTGTGTGAAGGAAGCACAGTTATTATGTTCTGAGCAAGCTCACTGTTCTGGCCCTATAGGAAACACAGTAGAGAAGAAGAGTGCTCTTTTCTCTAAAGCAGAGTGTGTTTCTTGTAAGGCGAGCTCGCGTTTGTTTCCCAGTCCTAAATGGGGTTGAGTCACAGGCAGTTTTTGGTCCTACAAGCAAGAGTTGTTTTCTGGTAAGAAGAGTCACTATTGCGCTCCAAATGCCATACACAGTGCAAATAGCACTCGCGTCTGTTCTCAGCAAGCACATTGTATTGGACTGAATAGGAGCTACTGTTCTTTTCAGTTTCCTAAGCAAAGTTGAACTAGATATGGCCGTGTGTGTAGGAAGCACAGTTCTTTTTTTCTGAGCAAGCTCACTGTTCTGGCCCTATAGGAAACAAAGTAGAGTAGAAGAGTGCTCTTTTCTCAAAAGCAGAGTGTGTTTCTTGTAAAGCGAGCTGGAGTTTGTTTCCCAGTCCTAAATGGAGTTGAATCACATGCAGTTTCTGGTCCTACGAGCAAGAGTTGTTTTCTGGTAAGAAGAGTCACTATTGCACTGCCATTGCCATACACAGGACAAATAGCACTGGCGTCTGTTCCCAGCAAGTACAGTGTATTGGACTGAAGAGGATCTACTGTTCTTGTCAGGTTCCTAAGCAGAGTTGAACTAGATATGGCCGTGTTTATAGGAAGCACAGTTTTTTTTGTTCTGAGCAAGCTCACTGTTCCGAACACATAGGAAACACAGTAGAGTAGAAGAGTGCTCTTTTCTCAAAAGCAGAGTATGTTTCTTGGAAAGTGAGCTAGCGTTTGTTTCCCAGTCCTAAATGGAGTTGAGTCACATGCAGTTTTTTGTCCTACGAGCAAGAGTTGTTTTCTCGTAAGGAAAGACACTATTGTGCTCTCATTGCCATACACAGTGCAAATAGCACTCGCGTCTGTTCCCAGCAAATACAGTGTATTGGTCTGAAGAGGAGCTACTGTTCTTGTCAGGTTCCTAAGCAGAGTTGAACTACATATGGTCCGTGTGTGTAGGAAGCACAGTTCTTTTGTTCTGAGCAAGCTCTCTGTTTGGACTCCATAGGAAACACAGTAGAGTAGAAGAGTGCTCTTTTCTCTAAAGCAGAGTGTGTTTCTTGTAAGGCGAGATAGCGTTAGTTTCCCAGTCCTAAATGGAGTTGAATCACATGCAGTTTCTGGTCCTACAAGCAAGAGTGGTTTTCTGGAAAGGAAAGTCACTTTTGCACTCCCATTGCCATACACAGTGCAAATAGCACTCCCGTCTGTTCCCAGCAAGTACAGTGTATTTGACTGAAGAGGAGCTACTGTTCTTTTCAGTCTCCTAAGCAGAGTTGAACTAGATATGGCCGTGTGTGTAGGAAGCACAGTTCTTTTGTTCTGAGCAAGCTAACTGTTCGGACCACATAGGAAACACAGTAGAATGAGGAGTGCTCTTTTCTCAAAAGCAGAGTGTGTTTCATGAAAGGCGAGCTAGCATTTGTTTCCCAGTCCTAAATGGAGTTGAATCACATGCAGTTTCTGGTC
Source organism: Peromyscus eremicus (assembly GCF_949786415.1). NCBI lineage: Eukaryota > Metazoa > Chordata > Mammalia > Rodentia > Cricetidae > Peromyscus > Peromyscus eremicus. The sequence continues at coordinate 161,855 of NW_026734910.1, read as the reverse complement.
CTATGAGCAAGAGTTGTTTTCTGGTAGGAAAGTCACTATTGCGCTCCCATTGCCATACACAGTGCAAATAGCACTCGCGTCTGTTCCCAGCAAGTACAGTGTATCGGACTGAAGAGGAGCTACTGTTCTTGTCAGTTTCCTAAGCAGATTGAACTAGATATGGCCCGTGTGTGTAGGAAGCACAGTTCTTTTGTTCTGAGCAAGCTCACTGTTCTGGCCCTATAAGAAACACAGTAGAGTAGATGAGTGCTCTTTTCTCGAAAGCAGAATGTGTTTCTTGTAAGGCGAGCTACCGTTTGTTTCCCAGTCCTAAATGGAGTTGAATCACACACAGTTTCTGGTCCTACGTGCAAGAATTTTTTTAAGGTAAGAAGAGTCACTATTGCGCAGCCATTGTCATACACAGGACAAATTGCCCTGGCGTCTGTTCCCAGCAAGTACAGTGTATTGGACTGAAGAGGATCTACTGTTCTCGTCAGGTTCCTAAGCAGAATTGAACTAGATATGGCCGTGTGTGCAGGAAGTACAGTTCTTTTGTTCTGAGCAAGCTCACTGTTCGGACCCCATAGGAAACACAGTAGAGTAGAAGAATGCTCTTTCTCAAAAGCAGAGTGTGTTTCTTGTAAGGCGAGCTAGCGTTTGTTTCCCAGTCCTAAATGAAGTTGAGTCACATGCAGTTTTTTGTCCTACGAGGAAGAGTTGTTTTCTGGTAAGACGAGTCACTATTGTGCTCCAATTCCATACACAGTGCAAATAGCACTCGCGTCTCTTCCCCGCAAGTACAGTGTATTGGACTGAAGAGGATCTACTGTTCTTGTCAGTTTCCTAAGCAGTGTTGAACTAGATATGGCCGTGTGTGTAGGAAGCACAGTTCTTTTGTTCTGAGCAAGCTCACTGTTCGGGCCCCATAGGAAACACAGTAGAGTAGAAGAGTTCTCTTTTCCCAAAATCCGGGTGTGTTTCATGTGAGGCGAGCTAGCATTTGTTGCCCAGTCCTAAATGGAGTGGAATTACATGCAGTTTCTGGTCCTACGAGCAAAATTGTTTTCTAGTAAGGAAAGTCACTATTGCGCTCCCATTGCCATACACAGTGCAAATAGCACTCGCGTCTGTTCCCAGCAAGTACAGTGTATTGGACTGAAGAGGAGCTTCTGTTTTTGTCAGTTTCCTAAGCAGAATTGAACTAGGTATGGCCGCGTGTGTAGGAAGCACAGTTCTTTTGTTCAGAGCAAGCTCACTGTTCGGACCCCATAGGAAACACAATAGAGTAGAAGAGTGCTCTTTTATCAAAAGCAGTGTGTGTTTCTTGTACGGCATGCTAGCGTTTTTTTCCCAGTCCTAAATGGATTTGAATCACATGCAGTTTCTGGTCCTACGAGCAAGAGTTGTTTTCTGGTAAGGAAAGTCACTATTGTGCTCCCATTGCCATACACAGTGCAAATAGCACTCGCATCTGTTCCCAGCAAGTACAGTGTATCAGACTGAAGAGGAGCTACTGTTCTAGTCAGTTTCCTAAGCAGAGTTGAACTAGATATAGCCCGTGTGTGTAGGAAGCACAGTTATAATGTTCTGAACAAGCTCACTGTTCTAGCCCTGTAGGAAACAGAGTAGAGGAGAAGAGTGCTCTTTTCTCTAAAGCAGAGTGTGTTTCTTGAAAGGCGAGCTCGCGTTTGATTCCCAGTCCTAAATGGAATTGAGTCACATGCAGTTTTTGGTCCTACGAGCAAGAGTTGTTTTCTGGTAAGAAGAGTCACTATTGCGCCCCAAATGCCATACACAGTGCAAATAGCACTCGCGTCTGTTCCCAGCAAGTACAGTGTATTGGACTGAAGAGGAGCTACTGTTCTTCTCAGTTTCCTAAGCAGAGTTGAACTAGATATGGTCCATGTGTGTAGGAAGCACAGATCTTTTGTTCTGAGCAAGCTCACTGTTTGGACCCCATAGGAAACGCAGTAGAGTAGAAGAGTGCTCTTTTCTAAAAAACAGAGTGTGTTTCTTGTAAGGCGAGCTAGCGTTTGTTTTGTAGTTAAATGGAGTTGAATCACATGCAGTTTGTGGTCCTACGAGCAAGCGTGGTTTTCTGGTAAGAAGAGTCAATATTGCGCTCCCATTGTCATACACAGGGCAAATAGCACTGGCGTCGGTTCCCAGCATGTACGGTGTATTGGACTATTGCGCTCCCATTGCCATACATAGTGGAAATAGCTCTCTTGTCTGTTCCCAGCAAGTACAGTGTTTTGGACTGAAGAGAAGCTACTGTTCTTGTCAGTTTCCTAAGCAGAGTTGAACTAGATATGGCCCGCGTGTGTAGGAAGCACAGTCCTTTTGTTCTGAGCAAGCTCACTGTTCGGAACCCATAGGAAATACAGTACAGAAGAAGAGTGCTCTTTTCTCATAAGCAGAGTGTGTTTCTTGTGAGGTGAGATAGCGTTTGTTTCCCAGTACTAAATGGAGTTGAATCCCATGCAGTTTGTGGTCCTACGAGCAAGATTTGTTTTCTGGTAAGAAGAGTCACTATTTTGCTCCCATTGTCATACACAGGGCAAAAAGCACTGGCGTCTGTTCCCAGCATGTACAGTGTATTGGACTGAGGAGGATCTACTGTTCTTGTCAGTTTCCTAAGCAGAATTGAACTAGATATGGCCGTGTGTGTAGGAAGCACAGTTCTCTTGTTCTGATCAAGCTCACTGTTCTGGCCCTATAGGAAACACAGTAGAGTAGAAGAGTGCTCTTTTCTGAAAAGCAGATAGTGTTTCTTGTAAGGCGAGCTAGTGTTTGTTTCCCAGTCCTAAATGGAGTTGAATCACATGCAGTTTCTGGTCCTACGAGCAAGAGTTGTTTTCTGGTAAGGAAAGTCACTATTGCGCTCCCATTGCCATACATAGTGCAAATAGCACTCGCGTCTGTTCCCAGCATGTACAGTGTATTGGACTGAAAAGGATGTATTGTTCTTCTGAGTTTCCTAAGCAGAATTGAACTAGATATGGCCGTGTATATAGGACGCACAGTTCTTTTGTTCTGAGCAAGCTCTCTGTTTGGCCATACAGGAAACACAGTAAAGTAGAAGAGTGCTCTTTTCTCAAAAGCAGAGTGTGTTTCTTGTAATGCGAGCTAGCGTTTGTTTCCCAGTCCTAAATGGAGTTGAACCACATGCAGTTTTTGGTCCTACCAGCAAGAGTTGTTTTCTGGTAAGGAAAGTCACTATTGCGCTCCCTTTGCCATAGACAGTGCAAAGAGCACTCTTGTCTGTTTCGAGCAAGTACAGTGTATTGGACTGAAGGGGAGCTGCTGTTCTTGTCAGTTTCCTAAGCAGAGTTGAACTAGATATGGCCCATGTGTGTAGGAAGCACAGTACTTTTGTTCTGAGCAAGCTCACTGTTCGGACCCCATAGGAAACACAGTAGAGTAGAAGAGTGCTCTTCTCTCAAAAGCAGAGTGTGTTTCTTCTAAGGCGAGCTAGCGTTTGTTTCCCAGTCCTAAATGGAGTTGAATCACATGCAGTTTCTGGTCCTACGAGCAAGAGTTGTTTTCTGGTAAGGAAAGTTATTATTGTGCTCCCATTGCCATACATAGTGCAAATAGCCCTCGCATCTGTTCCCAGCAAGTACAGTGTATTGGACTGAAGAGGAGCTACTGTTCTTGTCAGTTTCCTAAGCAGAGTTGAACTAGATATGGCCCCTGTGTGTAGGAAGCACAGTTCTTTTGTTCTGAGCAAGTTCACTGTTCTGGCCCTATAGGAAACACAGTAGAGTAGAAGAGTGCTCTTTTCTCAAAAGGAGAGTGTGTTTCTTGTAAGGCAAGCTTGCGTTTCTTTCCCAGTCCTAAATGGAGTTGAGTCACATGCAGTTTCTGGTCCTACGAGCAAGAGTTGTTTTCTCGTAAGAAGAGTCACTATTGCGCTCCCATTGTCATACACAGGGCAAATAGCACTGGTGTCTGTTCCCAGCATGTGCAGTGTATTTGACTGAAGAGGCTATACTGTTCTTGTCAGTTCCCTAAGCTGAATTGAACTAGATATGGCCGTGTGTGTAGGAAGCACACTTCTTTTGTTCTGTGCAAGCTTATTGTTCTGGCCTTATAGGAAACACAGTAGAGTAGAAGGGTGCTCTTTTCTCAAAAGCAGAGTGTGTTTCTTGTAAGGCGACCTAGCATTTATTTCCCAGTTCTAAATGGAGTTGAATCACATGCAGTTTTTGGTCCGATGAGCAAGAGTTGTTTTCTGGTAAGGAATGTCACTATTGTGCTCTCATTGCCATATCCAGTGCAAATTGCACTCGCGTCTGTTCCCAGCATGTACAGTGTATTGGCATGAAGAAGAGCTAGTTTTCTTCTCAGTTTCCTAAGCAGAGTTGAACTAGATATGGCCCCTGTGTGTAGGAAGTACAGTTCTTTTGTTCTGAGCAAGCTCACTGTTCTGGCACTATAGGAAACACAGTAGAGTAGAAGAGTGCTCTTTTCTCTAAAGCAGAGTGTGTTTCTTGTAAGGCGAGCTCGCGTTTGTTTCCCAGTCCTAAATGGAGTTGAGTCACAGACAGTTTTTGGTCCTACGAGCAAGAGTTGTTTTCTGGTAAGAAGAGACACTATTGCGCTCCAAATGCCATACACAGTGCAAATAGCACTTGCTTCTGTTCCCAGCAAGTACAGTGTATCGGACTGAAGAGGAGCTACTGTTCTTGTCAGTTTCCTAAGCAGAGTTGAACTAGATATGGCCCGTGTGTGCAGGAAGCACAGTTCTTTTGTTCTGAGCAAGCTCACTGTTCGGACCCCATAGGAAACACAGTAGAGTAGAAGAGTGCTCTTTTCTCAAAAGCAGAGTGTGTTTCACGTAAGGCAAGCTAGCATTTGTTTCCCAGTCCTAAATGGAGTTGAATCACATGCAGTTTCTGGTCCTACGAGCAAGAGTTGTTTTCTGGTAGGAAAGTCACTATTGTGCTCCCATTGCAATACACAGTGCAAATAGCACTCGCGTCCGTTCCCAGCAAGTACAGTGTATTGGACTGAAGAGGAGCTACTGTTCTTGTCAGTTTTCTAAGCACAGTTGAACTAGATACAGCAAGTTTGTGTAGGAAGCACAGTTCTTTTGTTCTGAGCAAGCTCACTGTTCGGACCCCATAGGAAACACAGTAGAGTAGACGAGTGCTCTTTTCTCAAAAGCAGAGTGTGTTTCTTGTAAGGCCAGATAGTGTTTTTTTCCCAGCCTTATATGGAGTTGAATAACATGCTGTTTCTGGTCCTACGAGCAAGAGTTGTTTTCTGGTAAGGAAAGTCACTATTGCGCTCCCATTGCCATACATAGTGCAAATAGCACTCGCGTCTGTTCCCAGCATGTACAGTGTATTGGACTGAAAAGGATCTATAGTTCTTGTCAGTTTCCTAAGCAGAATTGAACTAGATATGGCCGTGTATGTAGGAAGCACAGTTCTTTTGTTCTGAGCAAGCTCTCTGTTCTGGCCCTATAGGAAACACAGTAGAGTACAAGAGTGCTCTTTTCTCAAAAGCAGAGTGTGTTTCTTGTAAGGCGAGCTAGAGTTTGTTTCCCAGTCCTAAATGGAGTTGAATCACATGCAGTTTTTGTTCCTACCAGCAAGAGTTGTTTTCTGGTAAGGAAAGTCACTATTGTGCTCCCTTTGCCATACACAGTGCAAATAGCACTCGTGTCTGTTTCGAGCAAGTACAGTGTATTGGACTGAAGAGGAGCTACTGTTCTTGTCAGTTTCCTAAGCAGAGTTGAACTAGATATGGCCCGTGTGTGTAGGAAGCACAGTTCTTTTGTTCTGAGCAAGCTCACTGTTCAGACCCCATAGGAAACACGGTAGAGCAGAAGTGTGCTCTTTTCTCAAAAGGAGAGTGTGTTTCTTGTAAGGCAAGCTAGCGTTTGTTTCCCAGTCCTAAATGGAGTTGAATCACATGCAGTTTCTGGTCCTACGAGCAAGAGTTGTTTTCTGGAAAGGAAAGTCATTATTGCGCTCCCATTGCCATACATAGTGCAAATAGCACTGGCGTCTCTTCCCAGAAGTACAGTGTATTGGACTGAAGAGGAGCTACTGTTCTTGTCAGATTCCTAAGCAGAATTGAACTAGATATGGCCGTGTATGTAGGAAGCACAGTTCTTTTGTTCTGAGCAAGCTCTCTGTTCTGGCCCTATACGAAACTCAGTAGAGTAGAAGAGTGTTCTTTTCTCAAAAGCAGAGTGTGTTTCTTGTAAGGCGAGCTAGCGTTTGTTTCCCAGTCCTAAATGGAGTTGAATCACATGCAGTGTTTGGTCCTACCAGCAAGAGTTTTTTTCTGGTAAGGAAAGTCACTATTGCGCTCCCTTTGCCATACACAGTGCAAATAGCACTTGCGTCTGTTTCCAGCAAGTACAGTGTATTAGTCTGAAGAGGAGCTACTGTTCTTGTCAGTTTCCTAAGCAGAGTTGAACTAGATACAGCCCGTGTGTGTAGGAAGCACAGTTCTTTTGTTCTGAGCAAGCTCACTGTTCGGACCCCATAGGAAACACAGTAGAGTAGAAGAGTGCTCTTTTCTCAAAAGCAGAGTGTGTTTCTTGTAAGGCGAGCTAGCGTTTGTTTCCCAGTCCTAAATGAAGTTGAATCACATGCAGTTTCTGGTCCTACGGCAAGAGTTGTTTTCTGGAAAGGAAAGTCATCATTGTGCTCCCATTGCTATACATAGTGCAAATAGCACTCGCGTCTGTTCCCAGCAAGTACAGTGTATTGGACTGAAGAGGAGCTACTGTTCTTGTCAGTTTCCTAAGCAGAGTTGAACTAGATATTGCCCGTGTGTGTAGGAAGCACAGTTCTTTTGTTCTGACCAAGCTCACTATTCGGACACCACAGGAAACACTGTAGAGTAGAAGAGTGCTCTTTTCTCAAAAGCAGAGTGTGTTTCTTGAAAGGCAAGCTAGTGTTTGTTTCCCAGTCAGAAATGGAATTGAATCCCGTGCAGTTTCTGGTCCTATGAGCAAGAGTTTTTTTCTGGTAGTAAGAGTCACTATTGCGCACCCATTGCCATACACAGTGCATATAGCACTGGCGTCTGTTCCCTGCATGTACAGAGTATTGGAGGGAAGAGAAGCTACTGTTCTTGTCAGTTTCCTAAGCAGAGTTAAACTAGATATGGCCCCTGTGTGTAGGAAGCAGTGTTCTTTTGTTCTGATTAAATTCACTGTTCTGGCCCTATAGGAAACACAGTAGAGTAGAAGAGTGCTCTTTTCTCAAAAGCAGAGTGTGTTTCTTGTAAGGCGAGCTAGCGTTTCTTTCCCAGTCCTAAATGGAGTTGAGTCACATGCAGTTTCTGGTCCTACGAGCAAGAGTTGTTTTCTGGTAAGAAGAGTCACTATTGCGCTCCCATTGTCATACACAGGGCAAATAGCACTGGTGTCTGTACCCAGCATGTGCAGTGTATTTGACTGAAGAGAGTATACTGTTCTTGTCAGTTTCCTAAGCTGAATTGAACTAGATATGGCCCGTGTGTGTAGGAAGCACACTTCTTTTATGTTGTGCAAGCTTACTGTTCTGGCCCTATAGGAAACACAGTAGAGTAGAAGAGTGCTCTTTTCTCAAAAGCAGAGTGTGTTTCTTGTAAGGAGTGCTAGCATTTATTTCCCAGTTCTAAATGTAGTTGAATCACATGCAGTTTTTGGTCCTATGAGCAAGAGTTTTTTTCTGGTAGGGATTGTCACTATTGCGCTCACATTGGCATATACAGTGCAAATAGCACTCGTGTCTGTTCCCAGCAAGTACGGTGTATTGGACTGAAGAGGATCTACTGTTCTTGTCAGGTTCCTAAGCAGAATTGAACTAGATATGGCCGTGTGTGTAGGAAGCACAGTTCTTTTGTTCAGAGCAAGCTCACTGTTCGGACCCTATAGCAAACACAGTAGAGTAGAAGAGTGCTCTTTTCTCTAAAGCAGAGTGTGTTTCTTGTAAGGCGAGATAGCGTTAGTTTCCCAGTCCTAAATGGAGTTGAATCACATGCAGTTTCTGGTCCTACAAGCAAGAGTGGTTTTCTGGAAAGGAAAGTCACTTTTGCGCTCCCATTGCCATACACAGTGCAAATAGCACTCCCGTCTGTTCCCACCAAGTACAGTATATTTGACTGAAGAGGAGCTACTGTTCTTTTCAGTCTCCTAAGCAGAGTTGAACTAGATATGGCCGTGTGTGTAGGAAGCACAGTTCTTTTGTTCTGAGCAAGCTAACTGTTCGGACCACATAGGAAACACAGTAGAATAGAGGAGTGCTCTTTTCTCAAAAGCAGAGTGTGTTTCATGAAAGGCGAGCTAGCATTTGTTTCCCAGTCCTAAATGGAGTTGAATCACATGCAGTTTCTGGTCCTATGAGCAAGAGTTGTTTTCTGGTAGGAAAGTCACTATTGCGCTCCCATTGCCATACACAGTGCAAATAGCACTCGCGTCTGTTCCCAGCAAGTACAGTGTATCGGACTGAAGAGGAGCTACTGTTCTTGTCAGTTTCCTAAGCAGATTGAACTAGATATGGCCCGTGTGTGTAGGAAGCACAGTTCTTTTGTTCTGAGCAAGCTCACTGTTCTGGCCCTATAAGAAACACAGTAGAGTAGATGAGTGCTCTTTTCTCGAAAGCAGAATGTGTTTCTTGTAAGGCGAGCTACCGTTTGTTTCCCAGTCCTAAATGGAGTTGAATCACATACAGTTTCTGGTCCTACGTGCAAGAATTTTTTTAAGGTAAGAAGAGTCACTATTGCGCAGCCATTGTCATACACAGGACAAATTGCCCTGGCGTCTGTTCCCAGCAAGTACAGTGTATTGGACTGAAGAGGATCTACTGTTCTCGTCAGGTTCCTAAGCAGAATTGAACTAGATATGGCCGTGTGTGCAGGAAGTACAGTTCTTTTGTTCTGAGCAAGCTCACTGTTCGGACCCCATAGGAAACACAGTAGAGTAGAAGAATGCTCTTTCTCAAAAGCAGAGTGTGTTTCTTGTAAGGCAAGCTAGCGTTTGTTTCCCAGTCCTAAATGAAGTTGAGTCACATGCAGTTTTTTGTCCTACGAGGAAGAGTTGTTTTCTGGTAAGACGAGTCACTATTGTGCTCCAATTCCATACACAGTGCAAATAGCACTCGCGTCTCTTCCCCGCAAGTACAGTGTATTGGACTGAAGAGGATCTACTGTTCTTGTCAGTTTCCTAAGCAGTGTTGAACTAGATATGGCCGTGTGTGTAGGAAGCACAGTTCTTTTGTTCTGAGCAAGCTCACTGTTCGGGCCCCATAGGAAACACAGTAGAGTAGAAGAGTTCTCTTTTCCCAAAATCCGGGTGTGTTTCATGTGAGGCGAGCTAGCATTTGTTGCCCAGTCCTAAATGGAGTTGAATTACATGCAGTTTCTGGTCCTACGAGCAAAATTGTTTTCTAGTAAGGAAAGTCACTATTGCGCTCCCATTGCCATACACAGTGCAAATAGCACTCGCGTCTGTTCCCAGCAAGTACAGTGTATTGGACTGAAGAGGAGCTTCTGTTTTTGTCAGTTTCCTAAGCAGAATTGAACTAGGTATGGCCGCGTGTGTAGGAAGCACAGTTCTTTTGTTCAGAGCAAGCTCACTGTTCAGACCCCATAGGAAACACAATAGAGTAGAAGAGTGCTCTTTCATCAAAAGCAGTGTGTGTTTCTTGTACGGCATGCTAGCGTTTTTTTCCCAGTCTTAAATGGATTTGAATCACATGCAGTTTCTGGTCCTACGAGCAAGAGTTGTTTTCTGGTAAGGAAAGTCACTATTGTGCTCCCATTGCCATACACAGTGCAAATAGCACTCGCATCTGTTCCCAGCAAGTACAGTGTATCAGACTGAAGAGGAGCTACTGTTCTAGTCAGTTTCCTAAGCAGAGTTGAACTAGATATAGCCCGTGTGTGTAGGAAGCACAGTTATAATGTTCTGAGCAAGCTCACTGTTCTAGCCCTGTAGGAAACAGAGTAGAGGAGAAGAGTGCTCTTTTCTCTAAAGCAGAGTGTGTTTCTTGAAAGGCGAGCTCGCGTTTGATTCCCAGTCCTAAATGGAATTGAGTCACATGCAGTTTTTGGTCCTACGAGCAAGAGTTGTTTTCTGGTAAGAAGAGTCACTATTGCGCCCCAAATGCCATACACAGTGCAAATAGCACTCGCGTCTGTTCCCAGCAAGTACAGTGTATTGGACTGAAGAGGAGCTACTGTTCTTCTCAGTTTCCTAAGCAGAGTTGAACTAGATATGGTCCATGTGTGTAGGAAGCACAGATCTTTTGTTCTGAGCAAGCTCACTGTTTGGACCCCATAGGAAACGCAGTAGAGTAGAAGAGTGCTCTTTTCTAAAAAACAGAGTGTGTTTCTTGTAAGGCGAGCTAGCGTTTGTTTTGTAGTTAAATGGAGTTGAATCACATGCAGTTTGTGGTCCTACGAGCAAGCGTGGTTTTCTGGTAAGTAGAGTCAATATTGCGCTCCCATTGTCATACACAGGGCAAATAGCACTGGCGTCGGTTCCCAGCATGTACGGTGTATTGGACTATTGCGCTCCCATTGCCATACATAGTGGAAATAGCTCTCTTGTCTGTTCCCAGCAAGTACAGTGTTTTGGACTGAAGAGAAGCTACTGTTCTTGTCAGTTTCCTAAGCAGAGTTGAACTAGATATGGCCCGCGTGTGTAGGAAGCACAGTCCTTTTGTTCTGAGCAAGCTCACTGTTCGGAACCCATAGGAAATACAGTACAGAAGAAGAGTGCTCTTTTCTCATAAGCAGAGTGTGTTTCTTGTGAGGTGAGATAGCGTTTGTTTCCCAGTACTAAATGGAGTTGAATCCCATGCAGTTTGTGGTCCTACGAGCAAGATTTGTTTTCTGGAAAGAAGAGTCACTATTTTGCTCCCATTGTCATACACAGGGCAAAAAGCACTGGCGTCTGTTCCCAGCATGTACAGTGTATTGGACTGAGGAGGATCTACTGTTCTTGTCAGTTTCCTAAGCAGAATTGAACTAGATATGGCCGTGTGTGTAGGAAGCACAGTTCTCTTGTTCTGATCAAGCTCACTGTTCTGGCCCTATAGGAAACACAGTAGATTAGAAGAGTGTTCTTTTCTCAAAAACAGAGTGTGTTTCTTGTAAGGCGAGCTAGAGTTTGTTTCCCAGTCCTAAATGGAGTTGAGTCACATGCAGTTTTTTGTCCTACGAGCAAGAGTTGTTTTCTGGTAAGACGAGTCACTATTGTGCTCCAATTGCCATACACAGTGCTAGTAGCACTCGCGTCTGTTCTCAGCAATTACAGTGTATCGGACTGAAGAGGAGCTACTGTTCTTGTCAGTTTCCTAAGCAGAGTTGAACTAGATATGGCCCGTGTGTGAAGGAAGCACAGTTATTATGTTCTGAGCAAGCTCACTGTTCTGGCCCTATAGGAAACACAGTAGAGAAGAAGAGTGCTCTTTTCTCTAAAGCAGAGTGTGTTTCTTGTAAGGCGAGCTCGCGTTTGTTTCCCAGTCCTAAATGGAGTTGAGTCACAGGCAGTTTTTGGTCCTACGAGCAAGAGTTGTTTTCTGGTAAGAAGAGTCACTATTGCGCTCCAAATGCCATACACAGTGCAAATAGCACTCGCGTCTGTTCTCAGCAAGCACATTGTATTGGACTGAATAGGAGCTACTGTTCTTTTCAGTTTCCTAAGCAAAGTTGAACTAGATATGGCCGTGTGTGTAGGAAGCACAGTTCTTTTTTTCTGAGCAAGCTCACTGTTCTGGCCCTATAGGAAACAAAGTAGAGTAGAAGAGTGCTCTTTTCTCAAAAGCAGAGTGTGTTTCTTGTAAAGTGTGCTGGAGTTTGTTTCCCAGTCCTAAATGGAGTTGAATCACATGCAGTTTCTGGTCCTACGAGCAAGAGTTGTTTTCTGGTAAGAAGAGTCACTATTGCACTGCCATTGCCATACACAGGACAAATAGCACTGGCGTCTGTTCCCAGCAAGTACAGTGTATTGGACTGAAGAGGATCTACTGTTCTTGTCAGGTTCCTAAGCAGAGTTGAACTAGATATGGCCGTGTTTATAGGAAGCACAGTTTTTTTTGTTCTGAGCAAGCTCACTGTTCCGAACACATAGGAAACACAGTAGAGTAGAAGAGTGCTCTTTTCTCAAAAGCAGAGTATATTTCTTGGAAAGTGAGCTAGCGTTTGTTTCCCAGTCCTAAATGGAGTTGAGTCACATGCAGTTTTTTGTCCTACGAGCAAGAGTTGTTTTCTCGTAAGGAAAGACACTATTGTGCTCTCATTGCCATACACAGTGCAAATAGCACTCGCGTCTGTTCCCAGCAAATACAGTGTATTGGTCTGAAGAGGAGCTACTGTTCTTGTCAGGTTCCTAAGCAGAGTTGAACTACATATGGTCCGTGTGTGTAGGAAGCACAGTTCTTTTGTTCTGAGCAAGCTCTCTGTTTGGACTCCATAGGAAACACAGTAGAGTAGAAGAGTGCTCTTTTCTCTAAAGCAGAGTGTGTTTCTTGTAAGGCGAGATAGCGTTAGTTTCCCAGTCCTAAATGGAGTTGAATCACATGCAGTTTCTGGTCCTACAAGCAAGAGTGGTTTTCTGGAAAGGAAAGTCACTTTTGCGCTCCCATTGCCATACACAGTGCAAATAGCACTCCCGTCTGTTCCCAGCAAGTACAGTGTATTTGACTGAAGAGGAGCTACTGTTCTTTTCAGTCTCCTAAGCAGAGTTGAACTAGATATGGCCGTGTGTGTAGGAAGCACAGTTCTTTTGTTCTGAGCAAGCTAACTGTTCGGACCACATAGGAAACACAGTAGAATAGAGGAGTGCTCTTTTCTCAAAAGCAGAGTGTGTTTCATGAAAGGCGAGCTAGCATTTGTTTCCCAGTCCTAAATGGAGTTGAATCACATGCAGTTTCTGGTCCTATGAGCAAGAGTTGTTTTCTGGTAGGAAAGTCACTATTGCGCTCCCATTGCCATACACAGTGCAAATAGCACTCGCGTCTGTTCCCAGCAAGTACAGTGTATCGGACTGAAGAGGAGCTACTGTTCTTGTCAGTTTCCTAAGCAGATTGAACTAGATATGGCCCGTGTGTGTAGGAAGCACAGTTCTTTTGTTCTGAGCAAGCTCACTGTTCTGGCCCTATAAGAAACACAGTAGAGTAGATGAGTGCTCTTTTCTCGAAAGCAGAATGTGTTTCTTGTAAGGCGAGCTACCGTTTGTTTCCCAGTCCTAAATGGAGTTGAATCACATACAGTTTCTGGTCCTACGTGCAAGAATTTTTTTAAGGTAAGAAGAGTCACTATTGCGCAGCCATTGTCATACACAGGACAAATTGCCCTGGCGTCTGTTCCCAGCAAGTACAGTGTATTGGACTGAAGAGGATCTACTGTTCTCGTCAGGTTCCTAAGCAGAATTGAACTAGATATGGCCGTGTGTGCAGGAAGTACAGTTCTTTTGTTCTGAGCAAGCTCACTGTTCTGACCCCATAGGAAACACAGTAGAGTAGAAGAATGCTCTTTCTCAAAAGCAGAGTGTGTTTCTTGTAAGGCAAGCTAGCGTTTGTTTCCCAGTCCTAAATGAAGTTGAGTCACATGCAGTTTTTTGTCCTACGAGGAAGAGTTGTTTTCTGGTAAGACGAGTCACTATTGTGCTCCAATTCCATACACAGTGCAAATAGCACTCGCGTCTCTTCCCCGCAAGTACAGTGTATTGGACTGAAGAGGATCTACTGTTCTTGTCAGTTTCCTAAGCAGTGTTGAACTAGATATGGCCGTGTGTGTAGGAAGCACAGTTCTTTTGTTCTGAGCAAGCTCACTGTTCGGGCCCCATAGGAAACACAGTAGAGTAGAAGAGTTCTCTTTTCCCAAAATCCGGGTGTGTTTCATGTGAGGCGAGCTAGCATTTGTTGCCCAGTCCTAAATGGAGTTGAATTACATGCAGTTTCTGGTCCTACGAGCAAAATTGTTTTCTAGTAAGGAAAGTCACTATTGCGCTCCCATTGCCATACACAGTGCAAATAGCACTCGCGTCTGTTCCCAGCAAGTACAGTGTATTGGACTGAAGAGGAGCTTCTGTTTTTGTCAGTTTCCTAAGCAGAATTGAACTAGGTATGGCCGCGTGTGTAGGAAGCACAGTTCTTTTGTTCAGAGCAAGCTCACTGTTCGGACCCCATAGGAAACACAATAGAGTAGAAGAGTGCTCTTTTATCAAAAGCAGTGTGTGTTTCTTGTACGGCATGCTAGCGTTTTTTTCCCAGTCTTAAATGGATTTGAATCACATGCAGTTTCTGGTCCTACGAGCAAGAGTTGTTTTCTGGTAAGGAAAGTCACTATTGTGCTCCCATTGCCATACACAGTGCAAATAGCACTCGCATCTGTTCCCAGCAAGTACAGTGTATGGGACTGAAGAGGAGCTACTGTTCTTGTCAGTTTCCTAAGCAGAGTTGAACTAGATATGGTCCATGTGTGTAGGAAGCACAGTTCTTTTTTTCTGAGCAAGCTCACTGTTTTGGCCCTATAGGAAACACAGTAGAGTAGAAGACTGCTCTTTTCTCAAAAGCAGAGTGTGTTTCTTGTAAGGCCAGCTAGTGTTTGTTTCCCAGTCCTAAATGGAGTTGAATCACATGCAGTTTTTGTTCCTACAAGCAAGAGTTGTTTTCGGGTAATAAAGTCACTGTTGCGCTCCAATTGCCAAACACAGTGTAAATAGCACTCGCATCTGTTCCCAGCAAGTACAGTGTATCGGACTGAAGAGGAGCTACTGTTCTTGTCAGATTCCTAAGCAGAGTTGAACTAGATATGGCCCGTGTGTGTAGGAAGCACAGTTCTTTTGTTCTGAGCAAGCTCACTGTTCTGGCCCTATAGGAAACACAGTAGAGTAGAAGAGTGCTCTTTTCTCTAAAGCAGAGTGTGTTTCTTGTAAGGCGAGCTCACGTTTGTTTCCCAGTCCTAAATGGAGTTGAGTCACAGACAGTTTTTGGTCCTACGAGGAAGAGTTGTTTTCGGCTAAGAAGAGTCACTATTGCGCTCCAAATGCCATACACAGTACAAATAGCACTCGCGTCTGTTCCCAGCAAGTACAGTGTATTGGACTGATTAGGAGCTACTGTTCTTGTCAGTTTCCTAAGCAGAGTTGAACTACATATGGTCCTTGTGTATAGGAAGCACAGTTCGTTTGTTCTGAGCAAGCTCACTGTTTGGACGCCATAGAAACACAGTAGAGTAGAAGAGTGCTCTTTTCTCAAAAGCAGAGTGTGTTTCTTGTAAGGCGAGCTAGCGTTTGTTTCCCAGTCCTAAATGGAGTTGAATCACATGCAGTTTCTGGTCCTACGAACAAGAGTTGTTTTCTGGTAAGGAAAGTCACTATTGCGCTCCCATTGCCATACACAGGGCAAATAGCACTCGCGTCTTTTCCCAGCAAGTACAGTGTATTGGACTGAATAGGAGCTACTGTTCTTGTCAGTTTCCTAAGCAGAGTTGAACTACATATGGTCCTTGTGTGTAGGAAGCACAGATCTTTTGTTCTGAGCAAGCTCACTCTTTGGACCCCATAGGAAACACAGTAGAGTAGAAGAGTGCTCTTTTCTCTAAAGCAGAGTGTGTTTCTTGTAAGGCGAGCTAGCGTTTGTTTCCCAGTCCTAAATGGAGTGGAATCACATGCAGTTTCTGTCCTACGAGCAAGAGTTGTTTTATGGTAAAAATAGTCACTATTGTGCTGCCATTGCCACACACAAGACCAATAGCACTGGCGTCTGTTCGCAGCAAGTACAGTGTATTGGACTGAAGAGGATCTACTGTTCTTGTCAGGTTCTTAAGTAGAATTGAACTAGATATGGCCGTGTGTGTAGGAAGCACAGTTCTTTTGTTCTGAGCAAGCTCACTGTTCGAACCCCATAGGAAACACAGTAGAGTAGAAGAGTGCTCTTTTCTCAAAAGCACAGTGTGTTTTTTGTAAGGCAAGCTATCATTTGTTTCCCAGTCCTAAATGTAGTTGAATCACATGCAGTTTCTGGTCCTACGAGCAAGAGTTGTTTTCTGGTAAGGAAAGTCACTATTGTGCTCCCTTTGCCATACACAGTGCAAATAGCACTCGCATCTGTGCCCAGCAAGTACAGTGTATCGGACTGAAGAGGAGCTACTGTTCTTGTCAGTTTCCTAAGCAGAGTTGAACTAGATATGGTCCATGTGTGTAGGAAGCACAGTTCTTTGTTCTGAGCAAGCTCACTGTTCTGGCCTTATAGGAAACACAGTAGAGTAGAAGAGTCCTCTTTTCTCTAAAGCAGATTGTGTTTCTTGTAAGGAGAGCTAGCGTTTGTTTCCCAGTCCTAAATGGCGTTGAATCACATGCAGTTTCTGGTCCTACGAGCAAGAGTTGTTTTATGATAAGAATAGTCACTATTGCGCTGCCATTGCCATACACAGGCCAAATAGCACTGGCGTCTGTTCCCAGCAGTACAGTGTATGGGACTGAAGAGGAGCTACTGTTCTTGTCAGTTTCCTAAGCAGAGTTGAACTAGATATGGTCCATGTGTGTAGGAAGCACAGTTCTTTGTTCTGAGCAAGCTCACTGTTTGGACCCCATAGGAAACACAGTAGAGAAGAAGAGTGCTCTTTTCTCAAAAGCAGAGAGTGTTTCATGTAAGGCGAGCTAGCATTTGTTTCCCAGTCCTAAATGGAGTTGAATCACATGCAGTTTCTGGTCCTACGAGCAAAAGTTGTTTTCTGGTAAGGAAAGTCACTATTGCGCTCCCTTTGCCATACACAGTGCAAATAGCACTCGCGTCTGTTCCCAGCAAGTACAGTGTATCGGACTGAAGAGGAGCTACTGTTCTTGTCAGTTTCCTAAGCAGAGTTGAACTAGATATGGTCCATGTGTGTAGGAAGCACAGTTCTTTGTTCTGAGCAAGCTCACTGTTTGGACCCCATAGGAAACACAGTAGAGAAGAAGAGTGCTCTTTTCTCAAAAGCAGAGAGTGTTTCATGTAAGGCGAGCTAGCATTTGTTTCCCAGTCCTAAATGGAGTTGAATCACATGCAGTTTCTGGTCCTACGAGCAAGAGTTGTTTTCTGGTAAGGAAAGTCACTATTGCGCTCCCATTGCCATACACAGTGCAAATAGCACTGGCGTCTGTTCCCAGCAAGTACAGTGTATCGGACTGAAGAGGAGCTACTGTTCTTGTCAGTTTCCTAAGCAGAGTTGAACTAGATAAGGACCGTGTGTGTAGAAAGCACAGTTCTTATGTTCTGAGCAAGCTCACTGTTCTGGCCCTATAGGAAAGACAGTAGAATAGAAGAGTGCTCTTTTCTCAAAAGCAGAGTGTGTTTCTTGTAAGGCGAGCTAGCATTTGTTTCCTAGTTCTAAATGGAGTTGAATCACATGCAGTTTCTGGTCCTACGAACAAGAGCTGTTTTCTGGTAAGGAAAGTCACTATTGTGCTCCCATTGCCATACACAGTGCAAATAGCACTCGCGTCTGTTCCCAGCAAGTACAGTGTATCGGACTGAAGAGGAGCTACTGTTCTTGTCAGTTTCCTAAGCAGAGTTGAACTAGATATGGCCCGTGTGTAGGAAGCACAGTTCTTTTGTTCTGAGCAAGCTCACTGTTCGGACCCAAATGGAAACACAGTAGAGTAGAAGAGTGCTCTTTTCTCTAAAGCAGAGTGTGTTTTTTGTAAGGTGAGCTAGCGTTTGTTTCCCAGTCCTAAATGGAGTTGAATCACATGCAGTTTCTGGTCCTACGAGCAAGAGTTCTTTTCTGGTAAGGAAAGTCACTATTGTGCTCCCTTTGCCATACACAGTGCAAATAGCATTCGCGTCTGTTCCCAGAAAGTACAGTGTATCGGACTGAAGAGGAGCTACAGTTTTTGTCAGTTTCCTAAGCAGAGTTGAACTAGATATTGCCCGTGTGTTTAGGAAGCACAGTTATTATGTTCTGAGCAAGCTCACTGTTCTGGCCCTATAGGAAAAACAGTAGAGTAGAAGAGTGCTCTTTTCTATAAAGCAGAGTGTGTTTCTTGTAAGGCAAGCTCGAGTTTGTTTCCCAGTCCTAAATGGATTTGAGTCACATGCAGTTTTTGGTCCTATGAGCAAGAGTTGTTTTCTGGTAAGAAGAGTCACTATTGTGCTCCAAATGCCATACACAGTGCAAATAGCACTGGCGTCTTTTCCCAGCATGTACAGTGTATTGGACTGAATAGGAGCTACTGTTCTTGTCAGTTTCCTAAGCAGAGTTGAACTAGAAATGGTCCATGTGTGTAGGAAGCACAGTTCTTTTGTTCTGAGCAAGCTCACTGTTTGTAACCCATAGGAAACACTGTAGAGTAGAAGAGTGCTCTTTTCTAAAAAGCAGAGAGTGTTTCTTGTAAGGCAAGCTAGCATTTGCTTCCCAGTCCTAAATGGCCTTGAATCACATGCAGTTTGTGTTCCTACGAGCAAGAGTTGTTTTCTGGTAAGGAGAGTCACAATTGTGCTGTCATTGCCATACACAGTGCAAAGAGCACTCGCGTCTGTTCCCAGCAAGTACAGTGTATGGGACTGAAGAGGAGCTACTGTTCTTGTCAGTTTCCTAAGCAGAGTTGAACTACATATGGTCCGTGTGTGTAGGAAGCACAGTTCTTTTGTTCTGAGCAAGCTCACTGTTTGGACCCCATAGGAAACACAGTAGAGTAGAAGAGTGCTCTTTTCTCTAAAGCAGAGTGTGTTTCTTGTAAGGCGAGCTAGATTTGTTTCCCAGTCCTAAATGGAGTTGAATCACTTGCAGTTTCTGGTCCTAAGAGCAAGAATTTTTTTCTGGTAAGGAAAGTCACTATTGTGCTCCCATTGCCATACACAGTGCAAATAGCACTGGCATCTGTTCCCAGCAAGTACAGTGTACTGGACTGAAGAGGAGCTACCGTTCTTCTCAGTTTCCTAAGCAGAGTTGAACTAGATATGGCCCGTGTGTCTAGGAAGCACAGTTCATTTGTTCTGAGCAAGCTCACTGTTTTGGCCCTATAGGAAACACAGTAGAGTAGAAGAGTGCTCTTTTCTCAAAAGCACAGTGTGTTTCTTGTAAGGCGACCTAAAGTTTGTTTCATAGTCGTGAATGGAGTTGAGTCACATGCAGTTTTTTGTCCTACGAGCAAGAGTTTTTTTCTGGTAAGATGAGTCACTATTGTGCTCCAATTGCCATTCACAGTTCAAATAGCACTCGCGTCTGTTCTCAGCAAGTACAGTGTATCGGACTGAAGAGGAGCTACTGTTCTTGTCAGTTTCCTAAGCAGAGTTGAACTAGATATGGCCCCTGTGTGTAGGAAGCACAGTTCTTTTGTTCTGAGCAAGCTCACTGTTTGGACGCCATAGAAAACACAGTAGAGTAGAAGAGTGCTCTTTTCTCAAAAGCAGAGTGTGTTTCTTGTAAGGTGAGCTAGCTTTTGTTTCCCAGACCTAAATGGAGTTGAGTCACATGCTGTTTTTTGTCCTATGAGCAAGAGTTGTTTTCTGGTAAGACGAGTCACTATTGTGCTCCAATTGCCATACACAGTGCAAATAGCACTCGTGTCTCTTCCCTGCAAGTACAGTGTATTGGACTGAAGAGGAGCTACTGTTCTTGTCAGTGTCCTAAGCAGAGTTGAACTAGATATGGTCGATGTGTGTAGGAAGCACAGTTCTTTGTTCTGAGCAAGCTCACTGTTTGGACCCCTCAGGAAACACAGTAGATTAGAAGAGTGCTCTTTTCTCAGAAGTAGAGTGTGTTTCTTGTAAGGCGAGCTAGCATTTGTTTCCCAGTCCTAAATGGCGTTGAATCACATGCAGTTTGTGTTCCTACGAGCAAGAGTTGTTTTCTGGTAAGGAGAGTCACTATTGCGCTGTCATTGCCATACACAGTGCAAATAGCACTCGCGTCTGTTTCCAGCATGTACAGTGTATCGGACTGAAGAGGAGCTACTGTTCTTGTCAGTTTCCTAAGCAGAGTTGAACTAGATAAGGACCGTGTGTGTAGAAAGCACAGTTCTTATGTTCTGAGCAAGCTCACTGTTCTGGTCCTATAAGAAACACAGTAGAGTAGAAGAGTGCTCTTTTCTCAAAAGCAGAGTGTGTTTCTTGTAAGGCGAGCTAGCATTTGTTTCCCAGTCCTAAATGGCGTTGAATCACATGCAGTGTATGGTCCTACGAGCAAGAGTTGTTTTCTGGTAAGGAAAGCCACTATTGTGCTCTCATTGCCATACACAGTGCAAATAGCATTCGCGTCTGTTCCCAGCAAGTACAGTGTATAGGACTGAAGAGGAGCTACTGCTCTTGTCAGTCTCCTAAGCAGAGTTGAACTAGATATGGCCCGTGTGTCTAGGAAGCACAGTTCATTTGTTCTGAGCAAGCTCACTGTTCTGGCCCTATAGGAAACACAGTAGAGTAGAAGAGTGCCCTTTTCTCAAAAGCAGAGTGTGTTTCTTGTAAGGCGAGCTAGCGTTTGTTTCCCAGTCCTAAATGGAGTTGAGTCACATGTAGTTTTTTGTCCTACGAGCAAGAGTTGTTTTCTGGTAAGACGAGTCACTATTGTGCTCCAATTCCCGAACACAATGCAAGTAGCACTCGCGTCTGCTCTCAGCAAGTACAGTGTATCAGACTGAAGAGGAGCTACTGTTCTTGTCAGTTTCCTAAGCAGAGTTGAACTAGATATGGCCTGTGTGTGTAGGAAGCACAGTTATTATGTTCTGAGCAAGCTCAATGTTCTGGCCCTATAGGAAACACAGTAGAGTAGAAGAGTGCTCTTTTCTCTAAAGCAGAGTGTGTTTCTTGTAAGGCGAGCTCGCGTTTGTTTCCCAGTCCTAAATGGAGTTGAGTCACAGGCAGTTTTTGGTCCTACGAGCAAGAGTTGTTTTCTGGTAAGAAGAGTCACTATTGTGCTCCAAATGCCATACACAGTGCAAATAGCACTCGCGGCTGAGCCCAGCAAGCACAGTGTATTGGACGGAATAGGAGCTACTGTTCTTGTCAGTTTCCTAAGCAGAGTTGAACTACATATGGTCCTTGTGTGTAGGAAGCACAGTTCTTATGTTCTGAGCAAGCTCACTCTTTGGACCCTGTAGGAAACACAGTAGAGTAGAAGAGTGCTCTTTTCTCTAAAGCACAGTGTGTTTCTTGTAAGGCGAGCTAGCATTTGTTTCCCAGTCCTAAATGGAGTGGAATCACATGCAGTTTCTCTCCTACGAGCAAGAGTTGTTTTATGGTAAGAATAGTCACTATTGTGCTGCCATTGCCATACACAGGTCAAATAGCACTGGCGTCTGTTCACAGCAAGTACAGTGTATAGGACTGAAGAGGATCTACTGTTCTTGTCAGGTTCCTAAGCAGAATTGAACTAGATATGGCCGTGTGTGTAGGAAGCACAGTTCTTTTGTTCTGAGCAAGCTCTTGTTCGGACCCCATAGGAAACACAGTAGAGTAGAAGAGTGCTCTTTTCTCAAAAGCAGAGTGTGTCTTTTGTAAGGCAAGCTATCATTTGTTTCCCAGTCCTAAATGGAGTTGAGTCACATGCAGTTTCTGGTCCTATGAGCAAGAGTTGTTTTCTGGTAAGGAAAGTCACTATTGCGCTCCCATTGCCATACACAGTGCAAATAGCACTCGCGTCTGTTCCCAGCAAGTACAGTGTATTGGACTGAAGAGGAGCTACTGTTCTTGTCAGTCTCCTAAGCAGAGTTGAACTAGATATGGCCCGTGTGTCTAGGAAGCACAGTTCATTTGTTCTGAGCAAGCTCACTGTTCTGGCCCTATAGGAAACACAGAAGAGTAGAAGAGTGCTCTTTTCTCTAAAGCAGAGTGTGTTTCTTGAAAGGCAAGCTCGCGTTTGATTCCCAGTCCTAAATGGAATTGAGTCACATGCAGTTTTTGGTCCTACGAGCAAGAGTTGTTTTCTGGTAAGAAGAGTCACTATTGCGCCCTAAATGCCATACACAGTGCAAATAGCAGTCGGGTCTGTTCCCAGCAAGTACAGTGTATTGGACTGAAGAGGAGCTACTGTTCTTCTCAGTTTCCTAAGCAGAGTTGAACTAGATGTGGTCCATGTGTGTAGGAAGCACAGATCTTTTGTTCTGAGCAAGCTCACTGTTTGGACCCCATAGGAAACGCAGTAGAGTAGAAGAGTGCTCTTTTCTAAAAAACAGAGTGTGTTTCTTGTAAGGCGAGCTAGCGTTTGTTTTGTAGTTAAATGGAGTTGAATCACATGCAGTTTGTGGTCCTACGAGCAAGCGTGGTTTTCTGGTAAGAAGAGTCAATATTGCGCTCCCATTGTCATACACAGGGCAAATAGCACTGGCGTCGGTTCCCAGCATGTACGGTGTATTGGACTATTGCGCTCCCATTGCCATACATAGTGGAAATAGCTCTCTTGTCTGTTCCCAGCAAGTACAGTGTTTTGGACTGAAGAGAAGCTACTGTTCTTGTCAGTTTCCTAAGCAGAGTTGAACTAGATATGGCCCGCGTGTGTAGGAAACACAGTCCTTTTGTTCTGAGCAAGCTCACTGTTCGGAACCCATAGGAAATAAAGTACAGAAGAAGAGTGCTCTTTTCTCATAAGCAGAGTGTGTTTCTTGTGAGGTGAGATAGCGTTTGTTTCCCAGTACTAAATGGAGTTGAATCCCATGCAGTTTGTGGTCCTACGAGCAAGATTTGTTTTCTGGTAAGAAGAGTCACTATTTTGCTCCCATTGTCATACACAGGGCAAAAAGCACTGGCGTCTGTTCCCAGCATGTACAGTGTATTGGACTGAGGAGGATCTACTGTTCTTGTCAGTTTCCTAAGCAGAATTGAACTAGATATGGCCGTGTGTGTAGGAAGCACAGTTCTCTTGTTCTGATCAAGCTCACTGTTCTGGCCCTATAGGAAACACAGTAGATTAGAAGAGTGTTCTTTTCTCAAAAACAGAGTGTGTTTCTTGTAAGGCGAGCTAGAGTTTGTTTCCCAGTCCTAAATGGAGTTGAGTCACATGCAGTTTTTTGTCCTACGAGCAAGAGATGTTTTCTGGTAAGACGAGTCACTATTGTGCTCCAATTGCCATACACAGTGCTAGTAGCACTCGCGTCTGTTCTCAGCAATTACAGTGTATCGGACTGAAGAGGAGCTACTGTTCTTGTCAGTTTCCTAAGCAGAGTTGAACTAGATATGGCCCGTGTGTGAAGGAAGCACAGTTATTATGTTCTGAGCAAGCTCACTGTTCTGGCCCTATAGGAAACACAGTAGAGAAGAAGAGTGCTCTTTTCTCTAAAGCAGAGTGTGTTTCTTGTAAGGCGAGCTCGCGTTTGTTTCCCAGTCCTAAATGGGGTTGAGTCACAGGCAGTTTTTGGTCCTACGAGCAAGAGTTGTTTTCTGGTAAGAAGAGTCACTATTGCGCTCCAAATGCCATACACAGTGCAAATAGCACTCGCGTCTGTTCTCAGCAAGCACATTGTATTGGACTGAATAGGAGCTACTGTTCTTTTCAGTTTCCTAAGCAAAGTTGAACTAGATATGGCCGTGTGTGTAGGAAGCACAGTTCTTTTTTTCTGAGCAAGCTCACTGTTCTGGCCCTATAGGAAACAAAGTAGAGTAGAAGAGTGCTCTTTTCTCAAAAGCAGAGTGTGTTTCTTGTAAAGCGAGCTGGAGTTTGTTTCCCAGTCCTAAATGGAGTTGAATCACATGCAGTTTCTGGTCCTACGAGCAAGAGTTGTTTTCTGGTAAGAAGAGTCACTATTGCACTGCCATTGCCATACACAGGACAAATAGCACTGGCGTCTGTTCCCAGCAAGTACAGTGTATTGGACTGAAGAGGATCTACTGTTCTTGTCAGGTTCCTAAGCAGAGTTGAACTAGATATGGCCGTGTTTATAGGAAGCACAGTTTTTTTTGTTCTGAGCAAGCTCACTGTTCCGAACACATAGGAAACACAGTAGAGTAGAAGAGTGCTCTTTTCTCAAAAGCAGAGTATGTTTCTTGGAAAGTGAGCTAGCGTTTGTTTCCCAGTCCTAAATGGAGTTGAGTCACATGCAGTTTTTTGTCCTACGAGCAAGAGTTGTTTTCTCGTAAGGAAAGACACTATTGTGCTCTCATTGCCATACACAGTGCAAATAGCACTCGCGTCTGTTCCCAGCAAATACAGTGTATTGGTCTGAAGAGGAGCTACTGTTCTTGTCAGGTTCCTAAGCAGAGTTGAACTACATATGGTCCGTGTGTGTAGGAAGCACAGTTCTTTTGTTCTGAGCAAGCTCTCTGTTTGGACTCCATAGGAAACACAGTAGAGTAGAAGAGTGCTCTTTTCTCTAAAGCAGAGTGTGTTTCTTGTAAGGCGAGATAGCGTTAGTTTCCCAGTCCTAAATGGAGTTGAATCACATGCAGTTTCTGGTCCTACAAGCAAGAGTGGTTTTCTGGAAAGGAAAGTCACTTTTGCACTCCCATTGCCATACACAGTGCAAATAGCACTCCCGTCTGTTCCCAGCAAGTACAGTGTATTTGACTGAAGAGGAGCTACTGTTCTTTTCAGTCTCCTAAGCAGAGTTGAACTAGATATGGCCGTGTGTGTAGGAAGCACAGTTCTTTTGTTCTGAGCAAGCTAACTGTTCGGACCACATAGGAAACACAGTAGAATGAGGAGTGCTCTTTTCTCAAAAGCAGAGTGTGTTTCATGAAAGGCGAGCTAGCATTTGTTTCCCAGTCCTAAATGGAGTTGAATCACATGCAGTTTCTGGTCCTATGAGCAAGAGTTGTTTTCTGGTAGGAAAGTCACTATTGCGCTCCCATTGCCATACACAGTGCAAATAGCACTCGCGTCTGTTCCCAGCAAGTACAGTGTATCGGACTGAAGAGGAGCTACTGTTCTTGTCAGTTTCCTAAGCAGATTGAACTAGATATGGCCCGTGTGTGTAGGAAGCACAGTTCTTTTGTTCTGAGCAAGCTCACTGTTCTGGCCCTATAAGAAACACAGTAGAGTAGATGAGTGCTCTTTTCTCGAAAGCAGAATGTGTTTCTTGTAAGGCGAGCTACCGTTTGTTTCCCAGTCCTAAATGGAGTTGAATCACATACAGTTTCTGGTCCTACGTGCAAGAATTTTTTTAAGGTAAGAAGAGTCACTATTGCGCAGCCATTGTCATACACAGGACAAATTGCCCTGGCGTCTGTTCCCAGCAAGTACAGTGTATTGGACTGAAGAGGATCTACTGTTCTCGTCAGGTTCCTAAGCAGAATTGAACTAGATATGGCCGTGTGTGCAGGAAGTACAGTTCTTTTGTTCTGAGCAAGCTCACTGTTCGGACCCCATAGGAAACACAGTAGAGTAGAAGAATGCTCTTTCTCAAAAGCAGAGTGTGTTTCTTGTAAGGCGAGCTAGCGTTTGTTTCCCAGTCCTAAATGAAGTTGAGTCACATGCAGTTTTTTGTCCTACGAGGAAGAGTTGTTTTCTGGTAAGACGAGTCACTATTGTGCTCCAATTCCATACACAGTGCAAATAGCACTCGCGTCTCTTCCCCGCAAGTACAGTGTATTGGACTGAAGAGGATCTACTGTTCTTGTCAGTTTCCTAAGCAGTGTTGAACTAGATATGGCCGTGTGTGTAGGAAGCACAGTTCTTTTGTTCTGAGCAAGCTCACTGTTCGGGCCCCATAGGAAACACAGTAGAGTAGAAGAGTTCTCTTTTCCCAAAATCCGGGTGTGTTTCATGTGAGGCGAGCTAGCATTTGTTGCCCAGTCCTAAATGGAGTGGAATTACATGCAGTTTCTGGTCCTACGAGCAAAATTGTTTTCTAGTAAGGAAAGTCACTATTGCGCTCCCATTGCCATACACAGTGCAAATAGCACTCGCGTCTGTTCCCAGCAAGTTCAGTGTATTGGACTGAAGAGGAGCTTCTGTTTTTGTCAGTTTCCTAAGCAGAATTGAACTAGGTATGGCCGCGTGTGTAGGAAGCACAGTTCTTTTGTTCAGAGCAAGCTCACTGTTCGGACCCCATAGGAAACACAATAGAGTAGAAGAGTGCTCTTTTATCAAAAGCAGTGTGTGTTTCTTGTACGGCATGCTAGCGTTTTTTTCCCAGTCCTAAATGGATTTGAATCACATGCAGTTTCTGGTCCTACGAGCAAGAGTTGTTTTCTGGTAAGGAAAGTCACTATTGTGCTCCCATTGCCATACACAGTGCAAATAGCACTCGCATCTGTTCCCAGCAAGTACAGTGTATCAGACTGAAGAGGAGCTACTGTTCTAGTCAGTTTCCTAAGCAGAGTTGAACTAGATATAGCCCGTGTGTGTAGGAAGCACAGTTATAATGTTCTGAACAAGCTCACTGTTCTAGCCCTGTAGGAAACAGAGTAGAGGAGAAGAGTGCTCTTTTCTCTAAAGCAGAGTGTGTTTCTTGAAAGGCGAGCTCGCGTTTGATTCCCAGTCCTAAATGGAATTGAGTCACATGCAGTTTTTGGTCCTACGAGCAAGAGTTGTTTTCTGGTAAGAAGAGTCACTATTGCGCCCCAAATGCCATACACAGTGCAAATAGCAGTCGGGTCTGTTCCCAGCAAGTACAGTGTATTGGACTGAAGAGGAGCTACTGTTCTTCTCAGTTTCCTAAGCAGAGTTGAACTAGATATGGTCCATGTGTGTAGGAAGCACAGATCTTTTGTTCTGAGCAAGCTCACTGTTTGGACCCCATAGGAAACGCAGTAGAGTAGAAGAGTGCTCTTTTCTAAAAAACAGAGTGTGTTTCTTGTAAGGCGAGCTAGCGTTTGTTTTGTAGTTAAATGGAGTTGAATCACATGCAGTTTGTGGTCCTACGAGCAAGCGTGTTTTTCTGGTAAGAAGAGTCAATATTGCGCTCCCATTGTCATACACAGGGCAAATAGCACTGGCGTCGGTTCCCAGCATGTACGGTGTATTGGACTATTGCGCTCCCATTGCCATACATAGTGGAAATAGCTCTCTTGTCTGTTCCCAGCAAGTACAGTGTTTTGGACTGAAGAGAAGCTACTGTTCTTGTCAGTTTCCTAAGCAGAGTTGAACTAGATATGGCCCGCGTGTGTAGGAAACACAGTCCTTTTGTTCTGAGCAAGCTCACTGTTCGGAACCCATAGGAAATAAAGTACAGAAGAAGAGTGCTCTTTTCTCATAAGCAGAGTGTGTTTCTTGTGAGGTGAGATAGCGTTTGTTTCCCAGTACTAAATGGAGTTGAATCCCATGCAGTTTGTGGTCCTACGAGCAAGATTTGTTTTCTGGTAAGAAGAGTCACTATTTTGCTCCCATTGTCATACACAGGGCAAAAAGCACTGGCGTCTGTTCCCAGCATGTACAGTGTATTGGACTGAGGAGGATCTACTGTTCTTGTCAGTTTCCTAAGCAGAATTGAACTAGATATGGCCGTGTGTGTAGGAAGCACAGTTCTCTTGTTCTGATCAAGCTCACTGTTCTGGCCCTATAGGAAACACAGTAGAGTAGAAGAGTGCTCTTTTCTGAAAAGCAGAGTGTGTTTCTTGTAAGGCGAGCTAGTGTTTGTTTCCCAGTCCTAAATGGAGTTGAATCACATGCAGTTTCTGGTCCTACGAGCAAGAGTTGTTTTCTGGTAAGGAAAGTCACTATTGCGCTCCCATTGCCATACATAGTGCAAATAGCACTCGCGTCTGTTCCCAGCATGTACAGTGTATTGGACTGAAAAGGATGTATTGTTCTTGTGAGTTTCCTAAGCAGAATTGAACTAGATATGGCCGTGTATATAGGACGCACAGTTCTTTTGTTCTGAGCAAGCTCTCTGTTCTGGCCATACAGGAAACACAGTAAAGTAGAAGAGTGCTCTTTTCTCAAAAGCAGAGTGTGTTTCTTGTAATGCGAGCTAGCGTTTGTTTCCCAGTCCTAAATGGAGTTGAACCACATGCAGTTTTTGGTCCTACCAGCAAGAGTTGTTTTCTGGTAAGGAAAGTCACTATTGCGCTCCCTTTGCCATAGACAGTGCAAAGAGCACTCTTGTCTGTTTCGAGCAAGTACAGTGTATTGGACTGAAGGGGAGCTGCTGTTCTTGTCAGTTTCCTAAGCAGAGTTGAACTAGATATGGCCCATGTGTGTAGGAAGCACAGTACTTTTGTTCTGAGCAAGCTCACTGTTCGGACCCCATAGGAAACACAGTAGAGTAGAAGAGTGCTCTTCTCTCAAAAGCAGAGTGTGTTTCTTCTAAGGCGAGCTAGCGTTTGTTTCCCAGTCCTAAATGGAGTTGAATCACATGCAGTTTCTGGTCCTACGAGCAAGAGTTGTTTTCTGGTAAGGAAAGTTATTATTGTGCTCCCATTGCCATACATAGTGCAAATAGCCCTCGCATCTGTTCCCAGCAAGTACAGTGTATTGGACTGAAGAGGAGCTACTGTTCTTGTCAGTTTCCTAAGCAGAGTTGAACTAGATATGGCCCCTGTGTGTAGGAAGCACAGTTCTTTTGTTCTGAGCAAGTTCACTGTTCTGGCCCTATAGGAAACACAGTAGAGTAGAAGAGTGCTCTTTTCTCAAAAGGAGAGTGTGTTTCTTGTAAGGCAAGCTTGCGTTTCTTTCCCAGTCCTAAATGGAGTTGAGTCACATGCAGTTTCTGGTCCTACGAGCAAGAGTTGTTTTCTGGTAAGAAGAGTCACTATTGCGCTCCCATTGTCATACACAGGGCAAATAGCACTGGTGTCTGTTCCCAGCATGTGCAGTGTATTTGACTGAAGAGGCTATACTGTTCTTGTCAGTTCCCTAAGCTGAATTGAACTAGATATGGCCGTGTGTGTAGGAAGCACACTTCTTTTGTTCTGTGCAAGCTTATTGTTCTGGCCTTATAGGAAACACAGTAGAGTAGAAGGGTGCTCTTTTCTCAAAAGCAGAGTGTGTTTCTTGTAAGGCGACCTAGCATTTATTTCCCAGTTCTAAATGGAGTTGAATCACATGCAGTTTTTGGTCCGATGAGCAAGAGTTGTTTTCTGGTAAGGAATGTCACTATTGTGCTCTCATTGCCATATCCAGTGCAAATTGCACTCGCGTCTGTTCCCAGCATGTACAGTGTATTGGCATGAAGAAGAGCTAGTTTTCTTCTCAGTTTCCTAAGCAGAGTTGAACTAGATATGGCCCCTGTGTGTAGGAAGTACAGTTCTTTTGTTCTGAGCAAGCTCACTGTTCTGGCACTATAGGAAACACAGTAGAGTAGAAGAGTGCTCTTTTCTCTAAAGCAGAGTGTGTTTCTTGTAAGGCGAGCTCGCGTTTGTTTCCCAGTCCTAAATGGAGTTGAGTCACAGACAGTTTTGGTCCTACGAGCAAGAGTTGTTTTCTGGTAAGAAGAGACACTATTGCGCTCCAAATGCCATACACAGTGCAAATAGCACTTGCTTCTGTTCCCAGCAAGTACAGTGTATCGGACTGAAGAGGAGCTACTGTTCTTGTCAGTTTCCTAAGCAGAGTTGAACTAGATATGGCCCGTGTGTGCAGGAAGCACAGTTCTTTTGTTCTGAGCAAGCTCACTGTTCGGACCCCATAGGAAACACAGTAGAGTAGAAGAGTGCTCTTTTCTCAAAAGCAGAGTGTGTTTCACGTAAGGCAAGCTAGCATTTGTTTCCCAGTCCTAAATGGAGTTGAATCACATGCAGTTTCTGGTCCTACGAGCAAGAGTTGTTTTCTGGTAGGAAAGTCACTATTGTGCTCCCATTGCAATACACAGTGCAAATAGCACTCGCGTCCGTTCCCAGCAAGTACAGTGTATTGGACTGAAGAGGAGCTACTGTTCTTGTCAGTTTTCTAAGCACAGTTGAACTAGATACAGCAAGTTTGTGTAGGAAGCACAGTTCTTTTGTTCTGAGCAAGCTCACTGTTCGGACCCCATAGGAAACACAGTAGAGTAGACGAGTGCTCTTTTCTCAAAAGCAGAGTGTGTTTCTTGTAAGGCCAGATAGTGTTTTTTTCCCAGCCTTATATGGAGTTGAATAACATGCTGTTTCTGGTCCTACGAGCAAGAGTTGTTTTCTGGTAAGGAAAGTCACTATTGCGCTCCCATTGCCATACATAGTGCAAATAGCACTCGCGTCTGTTCCCAGCATGTACAGTGTATTGGACTGAAAAGGATCTATAGTTCTTGTCAGTTTCCTAAGCAGAATTGAACTAGATATGGCCGTGTATGTAGGAAGCACAGTTCTTTTGTTCTGAGCAAGCTCTCTGTTCTGGCCCTATAGGAAACACAGTAGAGTACAAGAGTGCTCTTTTCTCAAAAGCAGAGTGTGTTTCTTGTAAGGCGAGCTAGAGTTTGTTTCCCAGTCCTAAATGGAGTTGAATCACATGCAGTTTTTGTTCCTACCAGCAAGAGTTGTTTTCTGGTAAGGAAAGTCACTATTGTGCTCCCTTTGCCATACACAGTGCAAATAGCACTCGTGTCTGTTTCGAGCAAGTACAGTGTATTGGACTGAAGAGGAGCTACTGTTCTTGTCAGTTTCCTAAGCAGAGTTGAACTAGATATGGCCCGTGTGTGTAGGAAGCACAGTTCTTTTGTTCTGAGCAAGCTCACTGTTCAGACCCCATAGGAAACACGGTAGAGCAGAAGTGTGCTCTTTTCTCAAAAGGAGAGTGTGTTTCTTGTAAGGCAAGCTAGCGTTTGTTTCCCAGTCCTAAATGGAGTTGAATCACATGCAGTTTCTGGTCCTACGGCAAGAGTTGTTTTCTGGAAAGGAAAGTCATTATTGTGCTCCCATTGCTATACATAGTGCAAATAGCACTCGCGTCTGTTCCCAGCAAGTACAGTGTATTGGACTGAAGAGGAGCTACTGTTCTTGTCAGTTTCCTAAGCAGAGTTGAACTAGATATTGCCCGTGTGTGTAGGAAGCACAGTTCTTTTGTTCTGACCAAGCTCACTATTCGGACACCATAGGAAACACTGTAGAGTAGAGGAGTGCTCTTTTCTCAAAAGCATAGTGTGTTTCTTGAAAGGCAAGCTAGTGTTTGTTTCCCAGTCAGAAATGGAATTGAATCCCGTGCAGTTTCTGGTCCTATGAGCAAGAGTTTTTTTCTGGTAGTAAGAGTCACTATTGCGCACCCATTGCCATACACAGTGCATATAGCACTGGCGTCTGTTCCCTGCATGTACAGAGTATTGGAGGGAAGAGAAGCTACTGTTCTTGTCAGTTTCCTAAGCAGAGTTAAACTAGATATGGCCCCTGTGTGTAGGAAGCAGTGTTCTTTTGTTCTGATTAAATTCACTGTTCTGGCCCTATAGGAAACACAGTAGAGTAGAAGAGTGCTCTTTTCTCAAAAGCAGAGTGTGTTTCTTGTAAGGCGAGCTAGCGTTTCTTTCCCAGTCCTAAATGGAGTTGAGTCACATGCAGTTTCTGGTCCTACGAGCAAGAGTTGTTTTCTGGTAAGAAGAGTCACTATTGCGCTCCCATTGTCATACACAGGGCAAATAGCACTGGTGTCTGTACCCAGCATGTGCAGTGTATTTGACTGAAGAGAGTATACTGTTCTTGTCAGTTTCCTAAGCTGAATTGAACTAGATATGGCCCGTGTGTGTAGGAAGCACACTTCTTTTATGTTGTGCAAGCTTACTGTTCTGGCACTATAGGAAACACAGTAGAGTAGAAGAGTGCTCTTTTCTCAAAAGCAGAGTGTGTTTCTTGTAAGGAGTGCTAGCATTTATTTCCCAGTTCTAAATGTAGTTGAATCACATGCAGTTTTTGGTCCTATGAGCAAGAGTTTTTTTCTGGTAGGGATTGTCACTATTGCGCTCACATTGGCATATACAGTGCAAATAGCACTCGTGTCTGTTCCCAGCAAGTACGGTGTATTGGACTGAAGAGGATCTACTGTTCTTGTCAGGTTCCTAAGCAGAATTGAACTAGATATGGCCGTGTGTGTAGGAAGCACAGTTCTTTTGTTCAGAGCAAGCTCACTGTTCGGACCCTATAGCAAACACAGTAGAGTAGAAGAGTGCTCTTTTCTCTAAAGCAGAGTGTGTTTCTTGTAAGGCGAGATAGCGTTAGTTTCCCAGTCCTAAATGGA
Organism: Peromyscus eremicus; assembly: GCF_949786415.1. Classification (NCBI taxonomy): domain Eukaryota; kingdom Metazoa; phylum Chordata; class Mammalia; order Rodentia; family Cricetidae; genus Peromyscus; species Peromyscus eremicus. The sequence continues at coordinate 129,929 of NW_026734910.1, read as the reverse complement.
GTTGAATCACATGCAGTTTCTGGTCCTACAAGCAAGAGTGGTTTTCTGGAAAGGAAAGTCACTTTTGCGCTCCCATTGCCATACACAGTGCAAATAGCACTCCCGTCTGTTCCCACCAAGTACAGTGTATTTGACTGAAGAGGAGCTACTGTTCTTTTCAGTCTCCTAAGCAGAGTTGAACTAGATATGGCCGTGTGTGTAGGAAGCACAGTTCTTTTGTTCTGAGCAAGCTAACTGTTCGGACCACATAGGAAACACAGTAGAATAGAGGAGTGCTCTTTTCTCAAAAGCAGAGTGTGTTTCATGAAAGGCGAGCTAGCATTTGTTTCCCAGTCCTAAATGGAGTTGAATCACATGCAGTTTCTGGTCCTATGAGCAAGAGTTGTTTTCTGGTAGGAAAGTCACTATTGCGCTCCCATTGCCATACACAGTGCAAATAGCACTCGCGTCTGTTCCCAGCAAGTACAGTGTATCGGACTGAAGAGGAGCTACTGTTCTTGTCAGTTTCCTAAGCAGATTGAACTAGATATGGCCCGTGTGTGTAGGAAGCACAGTTCTTTTGTTCTGAGCAAGCTCACTGTTCTGGCCCTATAAGAAACACAGTAGAGTAGATGAGTGCTCTTTTCTCGAAAGCAGAATGTGTTTCTTGTAAGGCGAGCTACCGTTTGTTTCCCAGTCCTAAATGGAGTTGAATCACATACAGTTTCTGGTCCTACGTGCAAGAATTTTTTTAAGGTAAGAAGAGTCACTATTGCGCAGCCATTGTCATACACAGGACAAATTGCCCTGGCGTCTGTTCCCAGCAAGTACAGTGTATTGGACTGAAGAGGATCTACTGTTCTCGTCAGGTTCCTAAGCAGAATTGAACTAGATATGGCCGTGTGTGCAGGAAGTACAGTTCTTTTGTTCTGAGCAAGCTCACTGTTCGGACCCCATAGGAAACACAGTAGAGTAGAAGAATGCTCTTTCTCAAAAGCAGAGTGTGTTTCTTGTAAGGCAAGCTAGCGTTTGTTTCCCAGTCCTAAATGAAGTTGAGTCACATGCAGTTTTTTGTCCTACGAGGAAGAGTTGTTTTCTGGTAAGACGAGTCACTATTGTGCTCCAATTCCATACACAGTGCAAATAGCACTCGCGTCTCTTCCCCGCAAGTACAGTGTATTGGACTGAAGAGGATCTACTGTTCTTGTCAGTTTCCTAAGCAGTGTTGAACTAGATATGGCCGTGTGTGTAGGAAGCACAGTTCTTTTGTTCTGAGCAAGCTCACTGTTCGGGCCCCATAGGAAACACAGTAGAGTAGAAGAGTTCTCTTTTCCCAAAATCCGGGTGTGTTTCATGTGAGGCGAGCTAGCATTTGTTGCCCAGTCCTAAATGGAGTGGAATTACATGCAGTTTCTGGTCCTACGAGCAAAATTGTTTTCTAGTAAGGAAAGTCACTATTGCGCTCCCATTGCCATACACAGTGCAAATAGCACTCGCGTCTGTTCCCAGCAAGTACAGTGTATTGGACTGAAGAGGAGCTTCTGTTTTTGTCAGTTTCCTAAGCAGAATTGAACTAGGTATGGCCGCGTGTGTAGGAAGCACAGTTCTTTTGTTCAGAGCAAGCTCACTGTTCAGACCCCATAGGAAACACAATAGAGTAGAAGAGTGCTCTTTCATCAAAAGCAGTGTGTGTTTCTTGTACGGCATGCTAGCGTTTTTTTCCCAGTCTTAAATGGATTTGAATCACATGCAGTTTCTGGTCCTACGAGCAAGAGTTGTTTTCTGGTAAGGAAAGTCACTATTGTGCTCCCATTGCCATACACAGTGCAAATAGCACTCGCATCTGTTCCCAGCAAGTACAGTGTATCAGACTGAAGAGGAGCTACTGTTCTAGTCAGTTTCCTAAGCAGAGTTGAACTAGATATAGCCCGTGTGTGTAGGAAGCACAGTTATAATGTTCTGAGCAAGCTCACTGTTCTAGCACTGTAGGAAACAGAGTAGAGGAGAAGAGTGCTCTTTTCTCTAAAGCAGAGTGTGTTTCTTGAAAGGCGAGCTCGCGTTTGATTCCCAGTCCTAAATGGAATTGAGTCACATGCAGTTTTTGGTCCTACGAGCAAGAGTTGTTTTCTGGTAAGAAGAGTCACTATTGTGCCCCAAATGCCATACACAGTGCAAATAGCACTCGCGTCTGTTCCCAGCAAGTACAGTGTATTGGACTGAAGAGGAGCTACTGTTCTTCTCAGTTTCCTAAGCAGAGTTGAACTAGATATGGTCCATGTGTGTAGGAAGCACAGATCTTTTGTTCTGAGCAAGCTCACTGTTTGGACCCCATAGGAAACGCAGTAGAGTAGAAGAGTGCTCTTTTCTAAAAAACAGAGTGTGTTTCTTGTAAGGCGAGCTAGCGTTTGTTTTGTAGTTAAATGGAGTTGAATCACATGCAGTTTGTGGTCCTACGAGCAAGCGTGGTTTTCTGGTAAGAAGAGTCAATATTGCGCTCCCATTGTCATACACAGGGCAAATAGCACTGGCGTCGGTTCCCAGCATGTACGGTGTATTGGACTATTGCGCTCCCATTGCCATACATAGTGGAAATAGCTCTCTTGTCTGTTCCCAGCAAGTACAGTGTTTTGGACTGAAGAGAAGCTACTGTTCTTGTCAGTTTCCTAAGCAGAGTTGAACTAGATATGGCCCGCGTGTGTAGGAAGCACAGTCCTTTTGTTCTGAGCAAGCTCACTGTTCGGAACCCATAGGAAATACAGTACAGAAGAAGAGTGCTCTTTTCTCATAAGCAGAGTGTGTTTCTTGTGAGGTGAGATAGCGTTTGTTTCCCAGTACTAAATGGAGTTGAATCCCATGCAGTTTGTGGTCCTACGAGCAAGATTTGTTTTCTGGAAAGAAGAGTCACTATTTTGCTCCCATTGTCATACACAGGGCAAAAAGCACTGGCGTCTGTTCCCAGCATGTACAGTGTATTGGACTGAGGAGGATCTACTGTTCTTGTCAGTTTCCTAAGCAGAATTGAACTAGATATGGCCGTGTGTGTAGGAAGCACAGTTCTCTTGTTCTGATCAAGCTCACTGTTCTGGCCCTATAGGAAACACAGTAGATTAGAAGAGTGTTCTTTTCTCAAAAACAGAGTGTGTTTCTTGTAAGGCGAGCTAGAGTTTGTTTCCCAGTCCTAAATGGAGTTGAGTCACATGCAGTTTTTTGTCCTACGAGCAAGAGTTGTTTTCTGGTAAGACGAGTCACTATTGTGCTCCAATTGCCATACACAGTGCTAGTAGCACTCGCGTCTGTTCTCAGCAATTACAGTGTATCGGACTGAAGAGGAGCTACTGTTCTTGTCAGTTTCCTAAGCAGAGTTGAACTAGATATGGCCCGTGTGTGAAGGAAGCACAGTTATTATGTTCTGAGCAAGCTCACTGTTCTGGCCCTATAGGAAACACAGTAGAGAAGAAGAGTGCTCTTTTCTCTAAAGCAGAGTGTGTTTCTTGTAAGGCGAGCTCGCGTTTGTTTCCCAGTCCTAAATGGAGTTGAGTCACAGGCAGTTTTTGGTCCTACGAGCAAGAGTTGTTTTCTGGTAAGAAGAGTCACTATTGCGCTCCAAATGCCATACACAGTGCAAATAGCACTCGCGTCTGTTCTCAGCAAGCACATTGTATTGGACTGAATAGGAGCTACTGTTCTTTTCAGTTTCCTAAGCAAAGTTGAACTAGATATGGCCGTGTGTGTAGGAAGCACAGTTCTTTTTTTCTGAGCAAGCTCACTGTTCTGGCCCTATAGGAAACAAAGTAGAGTAGAAGAGTGCTCTTTTCTCAAAAGCAGAGTGTGTTTCTTGTAAAGTGAGCTGGAGTTTGTTTCCCAGTCCTAAATGGAGTTGAATCACATGCAGTTTCTGGTCCTACGAGCAAGAGTTGTTTTCTGGTAAGAAGAGTCACTATTGCACTGCCATTGCCATACACAGGACAAATAGCACTGGCGTCTGTTCCCAGCAAGTACAGTGTATTGGACTGAAGAGGATCTACTGTTCTTGTCAGGTTCCTAAGCAGAGTTGAACTAGATATGGCCGTGTTTATAGGAAGCACAGTTTTTTTTGTTCTGAGCAAGCTCACTGTTCCGAACACATAGGAAACACAGTAGAGTAGAAGAGTGCTCTTTTCTCAAAAGCAGAGTATGTTTCTTGGAAAGTGAGCTAGCGTTTGTTTCCCAGTCCTAAATGGAGTTGAGTCACATGCAGTTTTTTGTCCTACGAGCAAGAGTTGTTTTCTCGTAAGGAAAGACACTATTGTGCTCTCATTGCCATACACAGTGCAAATAGCACTCGCGTCTGTTCCCAGCAAATACAGTGTATTGGTCTGAAGAGGAGCTACTGTTCTTGTCAGGTTCCTAAGCAGAGTTGAACTACATATGGTCCGTGTGTGTAGGAAGCACAGTTCTTTTGTTCTGAGCAAGCTCTCTGTTTGGACTCCATAGGAAACACAGTAGAGTAGAAGAGTGCTCTTTTCTCTAAAGCAGAGTGTGTTTCTTGTAAGGCGAGATAGCGTTAGTTTCCCAGTCCTAAATGGAGTTGAATCACATGCAGTTTCTGGTCCTACAAGCAAGAGTGGTTTTCTGGAAAGGAAAGTCACTTTTGTGCTCCCATTGCCATACACAGTGCAAATAGCACTCCCGTCTGTTCCCAGCAAGTACAGTGTATTTGACTGAAGAGGAGCTACTGTTCTTTTCAGTCTCCTAAGCAGAGTTGAACTAGATATGGCCGTGTGTGTAGGAAGCACAGTTCTTTTGTTCTGAGCAAGCTAACTGTTCGGACCACATAGGAAACACAGTAGAATAGAGGAGTGCTCTTTTCTCAAAAGCAGAGTGTGTTTCATGAAAGGCGAGCTAGCATTTGTTTCCCAGTCCTAAATGGAGTTGAATCACATGCAGTTTCTGGTCCTATGAGCAAGAGTTGTTTTCTGGTAGGAAAGTCACTATTGCGCTCCCATTGCCATACACAGTGCAAATAGCACTCGCGTCTGTTCCCAGCAAGTACAGTGTATCGGACTGAAGAGGAGCTACTGTTCTTGTCAGTTTCCTAAGCAGATTGAACTAGATATGGCCCGTGTGTGTAGGAAGCACAGTTCTTTTGTTCTGAGCAAGCTCACTGTTCTGGCCCTATAAGAAACACAGTAGAGTAGATGAGTGCTCTTTTCTCGAAAGCAGAATGTGTTTCTTGTAAGGCGAGCTACCGTTTGTTTCCCAGTCCTAAATGGAGTTGAATCACATACAGTTTCTGGTCCTACGTGCAAGAATTTTTTTAAGGTAAGAAGAGTCACTATTGCGCAGCCATTGTCATACACAGGACAAATTGCCCTGGCGTCTGTTCCCAGCAAGTACAGTGTATTGGACTGAAGAGGATCTACTGTTCTCGTCAGGTTCCTAAGCAGAATTGAACTAGATATGGCCGTGTGTGCAGGAAGTACAGTTCTTTTGTTCTGAGCAAGCTCACTGTTCTGACCCCATAGGAAACACAGTAGAGTAGAAGAATGCTCTTTCTCAAAAGCAGAGTGTGTTTCTTGTAAGGCGAGCTAGCGTTTGTTTCCCAGTCCTAAATGAAGTTGAGTCACATGCAGTTTTTTGTCCTACGAGGAAGAGTTGTTTTCTGGTAAGACGAGTCACTATTGTGCTCCAATTCCATACACAGTGCAAATAGCACTCGCGTCTCTTCCCCGCAAGTACAGTGTATTGGACTGAAGAGGATCTACTGTTCTTGTCAGTTTCCTAAGCAGTGTTGAACTAGATATGGCCGTGTGTGTAGGAAGCACAGTTCTTTTGTTCTGAGCAAGCTCACTGTTCGGGCCCCATAGGAAACACAGTAGAGTAGAAGAGTTCTCTTTTCCCAAAATCCGGGTGTGTTTCATGTGAGGCGAGCTAGCATTTGTTGCCCAGTCCTAAATGGAGTTGAATTACATGCAGTTTCTGGTCCTACGAGCAAAATTGTTTTCTAGTAAGGAAAGTCACTATTGCGCTCCCATTGCCATACACAGTGCAAATAGCACTCGCGTCTGTTCCCAGCAAGTACAGTGTATTGGACTGAAGAGGAGCTTCTGTTTTTGTCAGTTTCCTAAGCAGAATTGAACTAGGTATGGCCGCGTGTGTAGGAAGCACAGTTCTTTTGTTCAGAGCAAGCTCACTGTTCGGACCCCATAGGAAACACAATAGAGTAGAAGAGTGCTCTTTTATCAAAAGCAGTGTGTGTTTCTTGTACGGCATGCTAGCGTTTTTTTCCCAGTCTTAAATGGATTTGAATCACATGCAGTTTCTGGTCCTACGAGCAAGAGTTGTTTTCTGGTAAGGAAAGTCACTATTGTGCTCCCATTGCCATACACAGTGCAAATAGCACTCGCATCTGTTCCCAGCAAGTACAGTGTATGGGACTGAAGAGGAGCTACTGTTCTTGTCAGTTTCCTAAGCAGAGTTGAACTAGATATGGTCCATGTGTGTAGGAAGCACAGTTCTTTTTTTCTGAGCAAGCTCACTGTTTTGGCCCTATAGGAAACACAGTAGAGTAGAAGACTGCTCTTTTCTCAAAAGCAGAGTGTGTTTCTTGTAAGGCGAGCTAGTGTTTGTTTCCCAGTCCTAAATGGAGTTGAATCACATGCAGTTTTTGTTCCTACAAGCAAGAGTTGTTTTCGGGTAATAAAGTCACTGTTGCGCTCCAATTGCCAAACACAGTGTAAATAGCACTCGCATCTGTTCCCAGCAAGTACAGTGTATCGGACTGAAGAGGAGCTACTGTTCTTGTCAGATTCCTAAGCAGAGTTGAACTAGATATGGCCCGTGTGTGTAGGAAGCACAGTTCTTTTGTTCTGAGCAAGCTCACTGTTCTGGCCCTATAGGAAACACAGTAGAGTACAAGAGTGCTCTTTTCTCTAAAGCAGAGTGTGTTTCTTGTAAGGCGAGCTCACGTTTGTTTCCCAGTCCTAAATGGAGTTGAGTCACAGACAGTTTTTGGTCCTACGAGGAAGAGTTGTTTTCGGCTAAGAAGAGTCACTATTGCGCTCCAAATGCCATACGCAGTGCAAATAGCACTCGCGTCTGTTCCCAGCAAGTACAGTGTATTGGACTGATTAGGAGCTACTGTTCTTGTCAGTTTCCTAAGCAGAGTTGAACTACATATGGTCCTTGTGTATAGGAAGCACAGTTCGTTTGTTCTGAGCAAGCTCACTGTTTGGACGCCATAGAAACACAGTAGAGTAGAAGAGTGCTCTTTTCTCAAAAGCAGAGTGTGTTTCTTGTAAGGCGAGCTAGCGTTTGTTTCCCAGTCCTAAATGGAGTTGAATCACATGCAGTTTCTGGTCCTACGAACAAGAGTTGTTTTCTGGTAAGGAAAGTCACTATTGCGCTCCCATTGCCATACACAGGGCAAATAGCACTCGCGTCTTTTCCCAGCAAGTACAGTGTATTGGACTGAATAGGAGCTACTGTTCTTGTCAGTTTCCTAAGCAGAGTTGAACTACATATGGTCCTTGTGTGTAGGAAGCACAGATCTTTTGTTCTGAGCAAGCTCACTCTTTGGACCCCATAGGAAACACAGTAGAGTAGAAGAGTGCTCTTTTCTCTAAAGCAGAGTGTGTTTCTTGTAAGGCGAGCTAGCGTTTGTTTCCCAGTCCTAAATGGAGTGGAATCACATGCAGTTTCTGTCCTACGAGCAAGAGTTGTTTTATGGTAAAAATAGTCACTATTGTGCTGCCATTGCCACACACAAGACCAATAGCACTGGCGTCTGTTCGCAGCAAGTACAGTGTATTGGACTGAAGAGGATCTACTGTTCTTGTCAGGTTCTTAAGTAGAATTGAACTAGATATGGCCGTGTGTGTAGGAAGCACAGTTCTTTTGTTCTGAGCAAGCTCACTGTTCGAACCCCATAGGAAACACAGTAGAGTAGAAGAGTGCTCTTTTCTCAAAAGCACAGTGTGTTTTTTGTAAGGCAAGCTATCCTTTGTTTCCCAGTCCTAAATGTAGTTGAATCACATGCAGTTTCTGGTCCTACAAGCAAGAGTTGTTTTCTGGTAAGGAAAGTCACTATTGTGCTCCCTTTGCCATACACAGTGCAAATAGCACTCGCATCTGTGCCCAGCAAGTACAGTGTATCGGACTGAAGAGGAGCTACTGTTCTTGTCAGTTTCCTAAGCAGAGTTGAACTAGATATGGTCCATGTGTGTAGGAAGCACAGTTCTTTGTTCTGAGCAAGCTCACTGTTCTGGCCTTATAGGAAACACAGTAGAGTAGAAGAGTCCTCTTTTCTCTAAAGCAGATTGTGTTTCTTGTAAGGAGAGCTAGCGTTTGTTTCCCAGTCCTAAATGGCGTTGAATCACATGCAGTTTCTGGTCCTACGAGCAAGAGTTGTTTTATGATAAGAATAGTCACTATTGCGCTGCCATTGCCATACACAGGCCAAATAGCACTGGCGTCTGTTCCCAGCAGTACAGTGTATGGGACTGAAGAGGAGCTACTGTTCTTGTCAGTTTCCTAAGCAGAGTTGAACTAGATATGGTCCATGTGTGTAGGAAGCACAGTTCTTTGTTCTGAGCAAGCTCACTGTTTGGACCCCATAGGAAACACAGTAGAGAAGACGAGTGCTCTTTTCTCAAAAGCAGAGAGTGTTTCATGTAAGGCGAGCTAGCATTTGTTTCCCAGTCCTAAATGGAGTTGAATCACATGCAGTTTCTGGTCCTACGAGCAAGAGTTGTTTTCTGGTAAGGAAAGTCACTATTGCGCTCCCATTGCCATACACAGTGCAAATAGCACTGGCGTCTGTTCCCAGCAAGTACAGTGTATCGGACTGAAGAGGAGCTACTGTTCTTGTCAGTTTCCTAAGCAGAGTTGAACTAGATAAGGACCGTGTGTGTAGAAAGCACAGTTCTTATGTTCTGAGCAAGCTCACTGTTCTGGCCCTATAGGAAAGACAGTAGAATAGAAGAGTGCTCTTTTCTCAAAAGCAGAGTGTGTTTCTTGTAAGGCGAGCTAGCATTTGTTTCCTAGTTCTAAATGGAGTTGAATCACATGCAGTTTCTGGTCCTACGAACAAGAGCTGTTTTCTGGTAAGGAAAGTCACTATTGTGCTCCCATTGCCATACACAGTGCAAATAGCACTCGCGTCTGTTCCCAGCAAGTACAGTGTATCGGACTGAAGAGGAGCTACTGTTCTTGTCAGTTTCCTAAGCAGAGTTGAACTAGATATGGCCCGTGTGTAGGAAGCACAGTTCTTTTGTTCTGAGCAAGCTCACTGTTCGGACCCAAATGGAAACACAGTAGAGTAGAAGAGTGCTCTTTTCTCTAAAGCAGAGTGTGTTTTTTGTAAGGTGAGCTAGCGTTTGTTTCCCAGTCCTAAATGGAGTTGAATCACATGCAGTTTCTGGTCCTACGAGCAAGAGTTCTTTTCTGGTAAGGAAAGTCACTATTGTGCTCCCTTTGCCATACACAGTGCAAATAGCATTCGCGTCTGTTCCCAGAAAGTACAGTGTATCGGACTGAAGAGGAGCTACAGTTTTTGTCAGTTTCCTAAGCAGAGTTGAACTAGATATTGCCCGTGTGTTTAGGAAGCACAGTTATTATGTTCTGAGCAAGCTCACTGTTCTGGCCCTATAGGAAAAACAGTAGAGTAGAAGAGTGCTCTTTTCTATAAAGCAGAGTGTGTTTCTTGTTAGGCGAGCTCGCGTTTGTTTCCCAGTCCTAAATGGATTTGAGTCACATGCAGTTTTTGGTCCTATGAGCAAGAGTTGTTTTCTGGTAAGAAGATTCACTATTGCGCTGCCATTGCCATACACAGGACAAATATCACTGGCATCTGTTCGCAGCAACTATAGTGTATTGGACTGAAGAGGATCTACTGTTCTTGTCAGGTTCCTAAGCAGAATTGAACTAGATATGGCCGTGTGTGTAGGAAGCACAGTTCTTTTGTTCTGAGCAAGCTCACTGTTCGGACCCAAAAGGAAACACAGTAGAGTAGAAGAGTGCTCTTTTCTCAAAAGCAGAGTGTGTTTTTTGTAAGGCAAGCTATCGTTTGTTTCCCAGTCCTAAATGGAGTTGAATCACATGGAGTTTCTGGTCCTACGAGCAAGAGTTGTTTTCTGGTAAGGAAAGTCACTATTGCACTCCCTTTGCCATACACAGTGCAAATAGCACTCGCGTCTGTTCCCAGCAAGTACAGTGTATCGGACTGAAGAGGAGCTACTGTTCTTGTCATTTTCCTAAGCAGAGTTGAACTAGATATGGCCCGTGTGTTTAGGAAGCACAGTTATTATGTTCTGAGCAAGCTCACTGTTCTGGCCCTATAGGAAACACAGTAGAGTAGAAGAGTGCTCTTTTCTATAAAGCAGAGTGTGTTTCTTGTAAGGCAAGCTCGAGTTTGTTTCCCAGTCCTAAATGGATTTGAGTCACATGCAGTTTTTGGTCCTATGAGCAAGAGTTGTTTTCTGGTAAGAAGAGTCACTATTGTGCTCCAAATGCCATACACAGTGCAAATAGCACTGGCGTCTGTTCCCAGCATGTACAGTGTATTGGACTGAATAGGAGCTACTGTTCTTGTCAGTTTCCTAAGCAGAGTTGAACTAGAAATGGTCCATGTGTGTAGGAAGCACAGTTCTTTTGTTCTGAGCAAGCTCACTGTTTGTAACCCATAGGAAACACTGTAGAGTAGAAGAGTGCTCTTTTCTAAAAAGCAGAGAGTGTTTCTTGTAAGGCAAGCTAGCATTTGCTTCCCAGTCCTAAATGGCCTTGAATCACATGCAGTTTGTGTTCCTACGAGCAAGAGTTGTTTTCTGGTAAGGAGAGTCACAATTGTGCTGTCATTGCCATACACAGTGCAAAGAGCACTCGCGTCTGTTCCCAGCAAGTACAGTGTATGGGACTGAAGAGGAGCTACTGTTCTTGTCAGTTTCCTAAGCAGAGTTGAACTACATATGGTCCGTGTGTGTAGGAAGCACAGTTCTTTTGTTCTGAGCAAGCTCACAGTTTGGACCCCATAGGAAACACAGTAGAGTAGAAGAGTGCTCTTTTCTCTAAAGCAGAGTGTGTTTCTTGTAAGGCGAGCTAGATTTGTTTCCCAGTCCTAAATGGAGTTGAATCACTTGCAGTTTCTGGTCCTAAGAGCAAGAATTTTTTTCTGGTAAGGAAAGTCACTATTGTGCTCCCATTGCCATACACAGTGCAAATAGCACTGGCATCTGTTCCCAGCAAGTACAGTGTACTGGACTGAAGAGGAGCTACCGTTCTTCTCAGTTTCCTAAGCAGAGTTGAACTAGATATGGCCCGTGTGTCTAGGAAGCACAGTTCATTTGTTCTGAGCAAGCTCACTGTTTTGGCCCTATAGGAAACACAGTAGAGTAGAAGAGTGCTCTTTTCTCAAAAGCACAGTGTGTTTCTTGTAAGGCGACCTAAAGTTTGTTTCATAGTCGTGAATGGAGTTGAGTCACATGCAGTTTTTTGTCCTACGAGCAAGAGTTTTTTTCTGGTAAGATGAGTCACTATTGTGCTCCAATTGCCATTCACAGTTCAAATAGCACTCGCGTCTGTTCTCAGCAAGTACAGTGTATCGGACTGAAGAGGAGCTACTGTTCTTGTCAGTTTCCTAAGCAGAGTTGAACTAGATATGGCCCCTGTGTGTAGGAAGCACAGTTCTTTTGTTCTGAGCAAGCTCACTGTTTGGACGCCATAGAAAACACAGTAGAGTAGAAGAGTGCTCTTTTCTCAAAAGCAGAGTGTGTTTCTTGTAAGGTGAGCTAGCTTTTGTTTCCCAGACCTAAATGGAGTTGAGTCACATGCTGTTTTTTGTCCTATGAGCAAGAGTTGTTTTCTGGTAAGACGAGTCACTATTGTGCTCCAATTGCCATACACAGTGCAAATAGCACTCGTGTCTCTTCCCTGCAAGTACAGTGTATTGGACTGAAGAGGAGCTACTGTTCTTGTCAGTGTCCTAAGCAGAGTTGAACTAGATATGGTCGATGTGTGTAGGAAGCACAGTTCTTTGTTCTGAGCAAGCTCACTGTTTGGACCCCTCAGGAAACACAGTAGATTAGAAGAGTGCTCTTTTCTCAGAAGTAGAGTGTGTTTCTTGTAAGGCGAGCTAGCATTTGTTTCCCAGTCCTAAATGGCGTTGAATCACATGCAGTTTGTGTTCCTACGAGCAAGAGTTGTTTTCTGGTAAGGAGAGTCACTATTGCGCTGTCATTGCCATACACAGTGCAAATAGCACTCGCGTCTGTTTCCAGCATGTACAGTGTATCGGACTGAAGAGGAGCTACTGTTCTTGTCAGTTTCCTAAGCAGAGTTGAACTAGATAAGGACCGTGTGTGTAGAAAGCACAGTTCTTATGTTCTGAGCAAGCTCACTGTTCTGGTCCTATAAGAAACACAGTAGAGTAGAAGAGTGCTCTTTTCTCAAAAGCAGAGTGTGTTTCTTGTAAGGCGAGCTAGCATTTGTTTCCCAGTCCTAAATGGCGTTGAATCACATGCAGTGTATGGTCCTACGAGCAAGAGTTGTTTTCTGGTAAGGAAAGCCACTATTGTGCTCTCATTGCCATACACAGTGCAAATAGCATTCGCGTCTGTTCCCAGCAAGTACAGTGTATAGGACTGAAGAGGAGCTACTGCTCTTGTCAGTCTCCTAAGCAGAGTTGAACTAGATATGGCCCGTGTGTCTAGGAAGCACAGTTCATTTGTTCTGAGCAAGCTCACTGTTCTGGCCCTATAGGAAACACAGTAGAGTAGAAGAGTGCCCTTTTCTCAAAAGCAGAGTGTGTTTCTTGTAAGGCGAGCTAGCGTTTGTTTCCCAGTCCTAAATGGAGTTGAGTCACATGTAGTTTTTTGTCCTACGAGCAAGAGTTGTTTTCTGGTAAGACGAGTCACTATTGTGCTCCAATTCCCGAACACAATGCAAGTAGCACTCGCGTCTGCTCTCAGCAAGTACAGTGTATCAGACTGAAGAGGAGCTACTGTTCTTGTCAGTTTCCTAAGCAGAGTTGAACTAGATATGGCCTGTGTGTGTAGGAAGCACAGTTATTATGTTCTGAGCAAGCTCAATGTTCTGGCCCTATAGGAAACACAGTAGAGTAGAAGAGTGCTCTTTTCTCTAAAGCAGAGTGTGTTTCTTGTAAGGCGAGCTCGCGTTTGTTTCCCAGTCCTAAATGGAGTTGAGTCACAGGCAGTTTTTGGTCCTACGAGCAAGAGTTGTTTTCTGGTAAGAAGAGTCACTATTGTGCTCCAAATGCCATACACAGTGCAAATAGCACTCGCGGCTGAGCCCAGCAAGCACAGTGTATTGGACGGAATAGGAGCTACTGTTCTTGTCAGTTTCCTAAGCAGAGTTGAACTACATATGGTCCTTGTGTGTAGGAAGCACAGTTCTTATGTTCTGAGCAAGCTCACTCTTTGGACCCTGTAGGAAAAACAGTAGAGTAGAAGAGTGCTCTTTTCTCTAAAGCACAGTGTGTTTCTTGTAAGGCGAGCTAGCATTTGTTTCCCAGTCCTAAATGGAGTGGAATCACATGCAGTTTCTCTCCTACGAGCAAGAGTTGTTTTATGGTAAGAATAGTCACTATTGTGCTGCCATTGCCATACACAGGTCAAATAGCACTGGCGTCTGTTCACAGCAAGTACAGTGTATAGGACTGAAGAGGATCTACTGTTCTTGTCAGGTTCCTAAGCAGAATTGAACTAGATATGGCCGTGTGTGTAGGAAGCACAGTTCTTTTGTTCTGAGCAAGCTCTTGTTCGGACCCCATAGGAAACACAGTAGAGTAGAAGAGTGCTCTTTTCTCAAAAGCAGAGTGTGTCTTTTGTAAGGCAAGCTATCATTTGTTTCCCAGTCCTAAATGGAGTTGAGTCACATGCAGTTTCTGGTCCTATGAGCAAGAGTTGTTTTCTGGTAAGGAAAGTCACTATTGCGCTCCCATTGCCATACACAGTGCAAATAGCACTCGCGTCTGTTCCCAGCAAGTACAGTGTATTGGACTGAAGAGGAGCTACTGTTCTTGTCAGTCTCCTAAGCAGAGTTGAACTTGATATGGCCCGTGTGTCTAGGAAGCACAGTTCATTTGTTCTGAGCAAGCTCACTGTTCTGGCCCTATAGGAAACACAGAAGAGTAGAAGAGTGCTCTTTTCTCTAAAGCAGAGTGTGTTTCTTGAAAGGCGAGCTCGCGTTTGATTCCCAGTCCTAAATGGAATTGAGTCACATGCAGTTTTTGGTCCTACGAGCAAGAGTTGTTTTCTGGTAAGAAGAGTCACTATTGCGCCCCAAATGCCATACACAGTGCAAATAGCAGTCGGGTCTGTTCCCAGCAAGTACAGTGTATTGGACTGAAGAGGAGCTACTGTTCTTCTCAGTTTCCTAAGCAGAGTTGAACTAGATGTGGTCCATGTGTGTAGGAAGCACAGATCTTTTGTTCTGAGCAAGCTCACTGTTTGGACCCCATAGGAAACGCAGTAGAGTAGAAGAGTGCTCTTTTCTAAAAAACAGAGTGTGTTTCTTGTAAGGCGAGCTAGCGTTTGTTTTGTAGTTAAATGGAGTTGAATCACATGCAGTTTGTGGTCCTACGAGCAAGCGTGGTTTTCTGGTAAGAAGAGTCAATATTGCGCTCCCATTGTCATACACAGGGCAAATAGCACTGGCGTCGGTTCCCAGCATGTACGGTGTATTGGACTATTGCGCTCCCATTGCCATACATAGTGGAAATAGCTCTCTTGTCTGTTCCCAGCAAGTACAGTGTTTTGGACTGAAGAGAAGCTACTGTTCTTGTCAGTTTCCTAAGCAGAGTTGAACTAGATATGGCCCGCGTGTGTAGGAAGCACAGTCCTTTTGTTCTGAGCAAGCTCACTGTTCGGAACCCATAGGAAATACAGTACAGAAGAAGAGTGCTCTTTTCTCATAAGCAGAGTGTGTTTCTTGTGAGGTGAGATAGCGTTTGTTTCCCAGTACTAAATGGAGTTGAATCCCATGCAGTTTGTGGTCCTACGAGCAAGATTTGTTTTCTGGTAAGAAGAGTCACTATTTTGCTCCCATTGTCATACACAGGGCAAAAAGCACTGGCGTCTGTTCCCAGCATGTACAGTGTATTGGACTGAGGAGGATCTACTGTTCTTGTCAGTTTCCTAAGCAGAATTGAACTAGATATGGCCGTGTGTGTAGGAAGCACAGTTCTCTTGTTCTGATCAAGCTCACTGTTCTGGCCCTATAGGAAACACAGTAGATTAGAAGAGTGTTCTTTTCTCAAAAACAGAGTGTGTTTCTTGTAAGCGAGCTAGAGTTTGTTTCCCAGTCCTAAATGGAGTTGAGTCACATGCAGTTTTTTGTCCTACGAGCAAGAGATGTTTTCTGGTAAGACGAGTCACTATTGTGCTCCAATTGCCATACACAGTGCTAGTAGCACTCGCGTCTGTTCTCAGCAATTACAGTGTATCGGACTGAAGAGGAGCTACTGTTCTTGTCAGTTTCCTAAGCAGAGTTGAACTAGATATGGCCCGTGTGTGAAGGAAGCACAGTTATTATGTTCTGAGCAAGCTCACTGTTCTGGCCCTATAGGAAACACAGTAGAGAAGAAGAGTGCTCTTTTCTCTAAAGCAGAGTGTGTTTCTTGTAAGGCGAGCTCGCGTTTGTTTCCCAGTCCTAAATGGGGTTGAGTCACAGGCAGTTTTTGGTCCTACGAGCAAGAGTTGTTTTCTGGTAAGAAGAGTCACTATTGCGCTCCAAATGCCATACACAGTGCAAATAGCACTCGCGTCTGTTCTCAGCAAGCACATTGTATTGGACTGAATAGGAGCTACTGTTCTTTTCAGTTTCCTAAGCAAAGTTGAACTAGATATGGCCGTGTGTGTAGGAAGCACAGTTCTTTTTTTCTGAGCAAGCTCACTGTTCTGGCCCTATAGGAAACAAAGTAGAGTAGAAGAGTGCTCTTTTCTCAAAAGCAGAGTGTGTTTCTTGTAAAGCGAGCTGGAGTTTGTTTCCCAGTCCTAAATGGAGTTGAATCACATGCAGTTTCTGGTCCTACGAGCAAGAGTTGTTTTCTGGTAAGAAGAGTCACTATTGCACTGCCATTGCCATACACAGGACAAATAGCACTGGCGTCTGTTCCCAGCAAGTACAGTGTATTGGACTGAAGAGGATCTACTGTTCTTGTCAGGTTCCTAAGCAGAGTTGAACTAGATATGGCCGTGTTTATAGGAAGCACAGTTTTTTTTGTTCTGAGCAAGCTCACTGTTCCGAACACATAGGAAACACAGTAGAGTAGAAGAGTGCTCTTTTCTCAAAAGCAGAGTATGTTTCTTGGAAAGTGAGCTAGCGTTTGTTTCCCAGTCCTAAATGGAGTTGAGTCACATGCAGTTTTTTGTCCTACGAGCAAGAGTTGTTTTCTCGTAAGGAAAGACACTATTGTGCTCTCATTGCCATACACAGTGCAAATAGCACTCGCGTCTGTTCCCAGCAAATACAGTGTATTGGTCTGAAGAGGAGCTACTGTTCTTGTCAGGTTCCTAAGCAGAGTTGAACTACATATGGTCCGTGTGTGTAGGAAGCACAGTTCTTTTGTTCTGAGCAAGCTCTCTGTTTGGACTCCATAGGAAACACAGTAGAGTAGAAGAGTGCTCTTTTCTCTAAAGCAGAGTGTGTTTCTTGTAAGGCGAGATAGCGTTAGTTTCCCAGTCCTAAATGGAGTTGAATCACATGCAGTTTCTGGTCCTACAAGCAAGAGTGGTTTTCTGGAAAGGAAAGTCACTTTTGCGCTCCCATTGCCATACACAGTGCAAATAGCACTCCCGTCTGTTCCCAGCAAGTACAGTGTATTTGACTGAAGAGGAGCTACTGTTCTTTTCAGTCTCCTAAGCAGAGTTGAACTAGATATGGCCGTGTGTGTAGGAAGCACAGTTCTTTTGTTCTGAGCAAGCTAACTGTTCGGACCACATAGGAAACACAGTAGAATAGAGGAGTGCTCTTTTCTCAAAAGCAGAGTGTGTTTCATGAAAGGCGAGCTAGCATTTGTTTCCCAGTCCTAAATGGAGTTGAATCACATGCAGTTTCTGGTCCTATGAGCAAGAGTTGTTTTCTGGTAGGAAAGTCACTATTGCGCTCCCATTGCCATACACAGTGCAAATAGCACTCGCGTCTGTTCCCAGCAAGTACAGTGTATCGGACTGAAGAGGAGCTACTGTTCTTGTCAGTTTCCTAAGCAGATTGAACTAGATATGGCCCGTGTGTGTAGGAAGCACAGTTCTTTTGTTCTGAGCAAGCTCACTGTTCTGGCCCTATAAGAAACACAGTAGAGTAGATGAGTGCTCTTTTCTCGAAAGCAGAATGTGTTTCTTGTAAGGCGAGCTACCGTTTGTTTCCCAGTCCTAAATGGAGTTGAATCACATACAGTTTCTGGTCCTACGTGCAAGAATTTTTTTAAGGTAAGAAGAGTCACTATTGCGCAGCCATTGTCATACACAGGACAAATTGCCCTGGCGTCTGTTCCCAGCAAGTACAGTGTATTGGACTGAAGAGGATCTACTGTTCTCGTCAGGTTCCTAAGCAGAATTGAACTAGATATGGCCGTGTGTGCAGGAAGTACAGTTCTTTTGTTCTGAGCAAGCTCACTGTTCGGACCCCATAGGAAACACAGTAGAGTAGAAGAATGCTCTTTCTCAAAAGCAGAGTGTGTTTCTTGTAAGGCGAGCTAGCGTTTGTTTCCCAGTCCTAAATGAAGTTGAGTCACATGCAGTTTTTTGTCCTACGAGGAAGAGTTGTTTTCTGGTAAGACGAGTCACTATTGTGCTCCAATTCCATACACAGTGCAAATAGCACTCGCGTCTCTTCCCCGCAAGTACAGTGTATTGGACTGAAGAGGATCTACTGTTCTTGTCAGTTTCCTAAGCAGTGTTGAACTAGATATGGCCGTGTGTGTAGGAAGCACAGTTCTTTTGTTCTGAGCAAGCTCACTGTTCGGGCCCCATAGGAAACACAGTAGAGTAGAAGAGTTCTCTTTTCCCAAAATCCGGGTGTGTTTCATGTGAGGCGAGCTAGCATTTGTTGCCCAGTCCTAAATGGAGTTGAATTACATGCAGTTTCTGGTCCTACGAGCAAAATTGTTTTCTAGTAAGGAAAGTCACTATTGCGCTCCCATTGCCATACACAGTGCAAATAGCA
This sequence comes from Peromyscus eremicus, assembly GCF_949786415.1. Classification (NCBI taxonomy): domain Eukaryota; kingdom Metazoa; phylum Chordata; class Mammalia; order Rodentia; family Cricetidae; genus Peromyscus; species Peromyscus eremicus. The sequence continues at coordinate 111,794 of NW_026734910.1, read as the reverse complement.
CTCGCGTCTGTTCCCAGCAAGTACAGTGTATTGGACTGAAGAGGAGCTTCTGTTTTTGTCAGTTTCCTAAGCAGAATTGAACTAGGTATGGCCGCGTGTGTAGGAAGCACAGTTCTTTTGTTCAGAGCAAGCTCACTGTTCGGACCCCATAGGAAACACAATAGAGTAGAAGAGTGCTCTTTTATCAAAAGCAGTGTGTGTTTCTTGTACGGCATGCTAGCGTTTTTTTCCCAGTCCTAAATGGATTTGAATCACATGCAGTTTCTGGTCCTACGAGCAAGAGTTGTTTTCTGGTAAGGAAAGTCACTATTGTGCTCCCATTGCCATACACAGTGCAAATAGCACTCGCATCTGTTCCCAGCAAGTACAGTGTATCAGACTGAAGAGGAGCTACTGTTCTAGTCAGTTTCCTAAGCAGAGTTGAACTAGATATAGCCCGTGTGTGTAGGAAGCACAGTTATAATGTTCTGAGCAAGCTCACTGTTCTAGCCCTGTAGGAAACAGAGTAGAGGAGAAGAGTGCTCTTTTCTCTAAAGCAGAGTGTGTTTCTTGAAAGGCGAGCTCGCGTTTGATTCCCAGTCCTAAGTGGAATTGAGTCACATGCAGTTTTTGGTCCTACGAGCAAGAGTTGTTTTCTGGTAAGAAGAGTCACTATTGCGCCCCAAATGCCATACACAGTGCAAATAGCAGTCGTGTCTGTTCCCAGCAAGTACAGTGTATTGGACTGAAGAGGAGCTACTGTTCTTCTCAGTTTCCTAAGCAGAGTTGAACTAGATATGGTCCATGTGTGTAGGAAGCACAGATCTTTTGTTCTGAGCAAGCTCACTGTTTGGACCCCATAGGAAACGCAGTAGAGTAGAAGAGTGCTCTTTTCTAAAAAACAGAGTGTGTTTCTTGTAAGGCGAGCTAGCGTTTGTTTTGTAGTTAAATGGAGTTGAATCACATGCAGTTTGTGGTCCTACGAGCAAGCGTGGTTTTCTGGTAAGAAGAGTCAATATTGCGCTCCCATTGTCATACACAGGGCAAATAGCACTGGCGTCGGTTCCCAGCATGTACGGTGTATTGGACTATTGCGCTCCCATTGCCATACATAGTGGAAATAGCTCTCTTGTCTGTTCCCAGCAAGTACAGTGTTTTGGACTGAAGAGAAGCTACTGTTCTTGTCAGTTTCCTAAGCAGAGTTGAACTAGATATGGCCCGCGTGTGTAGGAAGCACAGTCCTTTTGTTCTGAGCAAGCTCACTGTTCGGAACCCATAGGAAATACAGTACAGAAGAAGAGTGCTCTTTTCTCATAAGCAGAGTGTGTTTCTTGTGAGGTGAGATAGCGTTTGTTTCCCAGTACTAAATGGAGTTGAATCCCATGCAGTTTGTGGTCCTACGGGCAAGATTTGTTTTCTGGTAAGAAGAGTCACTATTTTGCTCCCATTGTCATACACAGGGCAAAAAGCACTGGCGTCTGTTCCCAGCATGTACAGTGTATTGGACTGAGGAGGATCTACTGTTCTTGTCAGTTTCCTAAGCAGAATTGAACTAGATATGGCCGTGTGTGTAGGAAGCACAGTTCTCTTGTTCTGATCAAGCTCACTGTTCTGGCCCTATAGGAAACACAGTAGAGTAGAAGAGTGCTCTTTTCTGAAAAGCAGATAGTGTTTCTTGTAAGGCGAGCTAGTGTTTGTTTCCCAGTCCTAAATGGAGTTGAATCACATGCAGTTTCTGGTCCTACGAGCAAGAGTTGTTTTCTGGTAAGGAAAGTCACTATTGTGCTCCCATTGCCATACATAGTGCAAATAGCACTCGCGTCTGTTCCCAGCATGTACAGTGTATTGGACTGAAAAGGATGTATTGTTCTTCTGATTTTCCTAAGCAGAATTGAACTAGATATGGCCGTGTATATAGGACGCACAGTTCTTTTGTTCTGAGCAAGCTCTCTGTTCTGGCCATACAGGAAACACAGTAAAGTAGAAGAGTGCTCTTTTCTCAAAAGCAGAGTGTGTTTCTTGTAATGCGAGCTAGCGTTTGTTTCCCAGTCCTAAATGGAGTTGAACCACATGCAGTTTTTGGTCCTACCAGCAAGAGTTGTTTTCTGGTAAGGAAAGTCACTATTGCGCTCCCTTTGCCATAGACAGTGCAAAGAGCACTCTTGTCTGTTTCGAGCAAGTACAGTGTATTGGACTGAAGGGGAGCTGCTGTTCTTGTCAGTTTCCTAAGCAGAGTTGAACTAGATATGGCCCATGTGTGTAGGAAGCACAGTACTTTTGTTCTGAGCAAGCTCACTGTTCGGACCCCATAGGAAACACAGTAGAGTAGAAGAGTGCTCTTCTCTCAAAAGCAGAGTGTGTTTCTTCTAAGGCGAGCTAGCGTTTGTTTCCCAGTCCTAAATGGAGTTGAATCACATGCAGTTTCTGGTCCTACGAGCAAGAGTTGTTTTCTGGTAAGGAAAGTTATTATTGTGCTCCCATTGCCATACATAGTGCAAATAGCCCTCGCATCTGTTCCCAGCAAGTACAGTGTATTGGACTGAAGAGGAGCTACTGTTCTTGTCAGTTTCCTAAGCAGAGTTGAACTAGATATGGCCCCTGTGTGTAGGAAGCACAGTTCTTTTGTTCTGAGCAAGTTCACTGTTCTGGCCCTATAGGAAACACAGTAGAGTAGAATAGTGCTCTTTTCTCAAAAGGAGAGTGTGTTTCTTGTAAGGCAAGCTTGCGTTTCTTTCCCAGTCCTAAATGGAGTTGAGTCACATGCAGTTTCTGGTCCTACGAGCAAGAGTTGTTTTCTCGTAAGAAGAGTCACTATTGCGCTCCCATTGTCATACACAGGGCAAATAGCACTGGTGTCTGTTCCCAGCATGTGCAGTGTATTTGACTGAAGAGGCTATACTGTTCTTGTCAGTTCCCTAAGCTGAATTGAACTAGATATGGCCGTGTGTGTAGGAAGCACACTTCTTTTGTTCTGTGCAAGCTTATTGTTCTGGCCTTATAGGAAACACAGTAGAGTAGAAGGGTGCTCTTTTCTCAAAAGCAGAGTGTGTTTCTTGTAAGGCGACCTAGCATTTATTTCCCAGTTCTAAATGGAGTTGAATCACATGCAGTTTTTGGTCCGATGAGCAAGAGTTGTTTTCTGGTAAGGAATGTCACTATTGTGCTCTCATTGCCATATCCAGTGCAAATTGCACTCGCGTCTGTTCCCAGCATGTACAGTGTATTGGCATGAAGAAGAGCTAGTTTTCTTCTCAGTTTCCTAAGCAGAGTTGAACTAGATATGGCCCCTGTGTGTAGGAAGTACAGTTCTTTTGTTCTGAGCAAGCTCACTGTTCTGGCACTATAGGAAACACAGTAGAGTAGAAGAGTGCTCTTTTCTCTAAAGCAGAGTGTGTTTCTTGTAAGGCGAGCTCGCGTTTGTTTCCCAGTCCTAAATGGAGTTGAGTCACAGACAGTTTTTGGTCCTACGAGCAAGAGTTGTTTTCTGGTAAGAAGAGACACTATTGCGCTCCAAATGCCATACACAGTGCAAATAGCACTTGCTTCTGTTCCCAGCAAGTACAGTGTATCGGACTGAAGAGGAGCTACTGTTCTTGTCAGTTTCCTAAGCAGAGTTGAACTAGATATGGCCCGTGTGTGCAGGAAGCACAGTTCTTTTGTTCTGAGCAAGCTCACTGTTCGGACCCCATAGGAAACACAGTAGAGTAGAAGAGTGCTCTTTTCTCAAAAGCAGAGTGTGTTTCACGTAAGGCAAGCTAGCATTTGTTTCCCAGTCCTAAATGGAGTTGAATCACATGCAGTTTCTGGTCCTACGAGCAAGAGTTGTTTTCTGGTAGGAAAGTCACTATTGTGCTCCCATTGCAATACACAGTGCAAATAGCACTCGCGTCCGTTCCCAGCAAGTACAGTGTATTGGACTGAAGAGGAGCTACTGTTCTTGTCAGTTTTCTAAGCACAGTTGAACTAGATACAGCAAGTTTGTGTAGGAAGCACAGTTCTTTTGTTCTGAGCAAGCTCACTGTTCGGACCCCATAGGAAACACAGTAGAGTAGACGAGTGCTCTTTTCTCAAAAGCAGAGTGTGTTTCTTGTAAGGCCAGATAGCGTTTTTTTCCCAGCCTTATATGGAGTTGAATAACATGCTGTTTCTGGTCCTACGAGCAAGAGTTGTTTTCTGGTAAGGAAAGTCACTATTGCGCTCCCATTGCCATACATAGTGCAAATAGCACTCGCGTCTGTTCCCAGCATGTACAGTGTATTGGACTGAAAAGGATCTATAGTTCTTGTCAGTTTCCTAAGCAGAATTGAACTAGATATGGCCGTGTATGTAGGAAGCACAGTTCTTTTGTTCTGAGCAAGCTCACTGTTCTGGCCCTTGGGAAACACAGTAGAGTAGAAGAGTGCTCTTTTCTCAAAAGCAGAGTGTGTTTCTTGTAAGGCGAGCTAGAGTTTGTTTCCCAGTCCTAAATGGAGTTGAATCACATGCAGTTTTTGTTCCTACCAGCAAGAGTTGTTTTCTGGTAAGGAAAGTCACTATTGCGCTCCCTTTGCCATACACAGTGCAAATAGCACTCGTGTCTGTTTCGAGCAAGTACAGTGTATTGGACTGAAGAGGAGCTACTGTTCTTGTCAGTTTCCTAAGCAGAGTTGAACTAGATATGGCCCGTGTGTGTAGGAAGCACAGTTCTTTTGTTCTGAGCAAGCTCACTGTTCAGACCCCATAGGAAACACGGTAGAGCAGAAGTGTGCTCTTTTCTCAAAAGGAGAGTGTGTTTCTTGTAAGGCAAGCTAGCGTTTGTTTCCCAGTCCTAAATGGAGTTGAATCACATGCAGTTTCTGGTCCTACGAGCAAGAGTTGTTTTCTGGAAAGGAAAGTCATTATTGCGCTCCCATTGCCATACATAGTGCAAATAGCACTGGCGTCTCTTCCCAGAAGTACAGTGTATTGGACTGAAGAGGAGCTACTGTTCTTGTCAGATTCCTAAGCAGAATTGAACTAGATATGGCCGTGTATGTAGGAAGCACAGTTCTTTTGTTCTGAGCAAGCTCTCTGTTCTGGCCCTATACGAAACTCAGTAGAGTAGAAGAGTGTTCTTTTCTCAAAAGCAGAGTGTGTTTCTTGTAAGGCGAGCTAGCGTTTGTTTCCCAGTCCTAAATGGAGTTGAATCATATGCAGTGTTTGGTCCTACCAGCAAGAGTTTTTTTCTGGTAAGGAAAGTCACTATTGCGCTCCCTTTGCCATACACAGTGCAAATAGCACTTGCGTCTGTTTCCAGCAAGTACAGTGTATTAGTCTGAAGAGGAGCTACTGTTCTTGTCAGTTTCCTAAGCAGAGTTGAACTAGATACAGCCCGTGTGTGTAGGAAGAACAGTTCTTTTGTTCTGAGCAAGCTCACTGTTCGGACCCCATAGGAAACACAGTAGAGTAGAAGAGTGCTCTTTTCTCAAAAGCAGAGTGTGTTTCTTGTAAGGCGAGCTAGCGTTTGTTTCCCAGTCCTAAATGAAGTTGAATCACATGCAGTTTCTGGTCCTACGGCAAGAGTTGTTTTCTGGAAAGGAAAGTCATTATTGTGCTCCCATTGCTATACATAGTGCAAATAGCACTCGCGTCTGTTCCCAGCAAGTACAGTGTATTGGACTGAAGAGGAGCTACTGTTCTTGTCAGTTTCCTAAGCAGAGTTGAACTAGATATTGCCCGTGTGTGTAGGAAGCACAGTTCTTTTGTTCTGACCAAGCTCACTATTCGGACACCTTAGGAAACACTGTAGAGTAGAAGAGTGCTCTTTTCTCAAAAGCAGAGTGTGTTTCTTGAAAGGCAAGCTAGTGTTTGTTTCCCAGTCAGAAATGGAATTGAATCCCGTGCAGTTTCTGGTCCTATGAGCAAGAGTTTTTTTCTGGTAGTAAGAGTCACTATTGCGCACCCATTGCCATACACAGTGCATATAGCACTGGCGTCTGTTCCCTGCATGTACAGAGTATTGGAGGGAAGAGAAGCTACTGTTCTTGTCAGTTTCCTAAGCAGAGTTAAACTAGATATGGCCCCTGTGTGTAGGAAGCAGTGTTCTTTTGTTCTGATTAAATTCACTGTTCTGGCCCTATAGGAAACACAGTAGAGTAGAAGAGTGCTCTTTTCTCAAAAGCAGAGTGTGTTTCTTGTAAGGCGAGCTAGCGTTTCTTTCCCAGTCCTAAATGGAGTTGAGTCACATGCAGTTTCTGGTCCTACGAGCAAGAGTTGTTTTCTGGTAAGAAGAGTCACTATTGCGCTCCCATTGTCATACACAGGGCAAATAGCACTGGTGTCTGTTCCCAGCATGTGCAGTGTATTTGACTGAAGAGAGTATACTGTTCTTGTCAGTTTCCTAAGCTGAATTGAACTAGATATGGCCCGTGTGTGTAGGAAGCACACTTCTTTTATGTTGTGCAAGCTTACTGTTCTGGCACTATAGGAAACACAGTAGAGTAGAAGAGTGCTCTTTTCTCAAAAGCAGAGTGTGTTTCTTGTAAGGAGTGCTAGCATTTATTTCCCAGTTCTAAATGTAGTTGAATCACATGCAGTTTTTGGTCCTATGAGCAAGAGTTTTTTTCTGGTAGGGATTGTCACTATTGCGCTCCCATTGGCATATACAGTGCAAATAGCACTCGTGTCTGTTCCCAGCAAGTACGGTGTATTGGACTGAAGAGGATCTACTGTTCTTGTCAGGTTCCTAAGCAGAATTGAACTAGATATGGCCGTGTGTGTAGGAAGCACAGTTCTTTTGTTCAGAGCAAGCTCACTGTTCGGACCCTATAGCAAACACAGTAGAGTAGAAGAGTGCTCTTTTTCAAAAGCAGAGTGTTTTTCTTGTAAGGCGAGCTAGCGTTTGTTTCCCAGTCCAAAATGGAGTTGAATCACATGCAGTTTTTGGTCCTACCAGCAAGAGTTGTTTTCTGGTAAGGAAAGTCACTATTGCGCTCCCTTTGCCATACACAGTGCAAATAGCACTCGTGTCTGTTTCCAGCAAGTACAGTGTATTGGACTGAAGAGGAGCTACTGTTCTTGTCAGTTTCCTAAGCAGAGTTGAACTAGATACAGCCCGTGTGTGTAGGAAGCACAGTTCTTTTGTTCTGAGCAATTCACTGTTCGGACCCCATAGGAAACACAGTAGAGTAGAAGAGTGCTCTTTTCTCAAAAGCAGAGTGTGTTTCTTGTAAGGTGAGCTAGCGTTTGTTTCCCAGTCCTAAATGGAGTTGAATCACATGCAGTTTCTGGTCCTACGAGTAAGAGTTTTTTTCTGGTAAGGAAAGTCACTATTGTGCTCCCATTGCCTTATATAGTGCAAATAGCACTCGCGTCTGTTCTCAGCATGTACAGTGTATTGAACTGAAAAGGATCTATTGTTCTTGTCAGTTTCCTAAGCAGAATTGAAGTAGATATGGCCGTGTATGTAGGAAGCACAGTTTTTTTGTTCTGAGCAAGCTCTCTGTTCTGGCTCTATAGGAAACACAGTAGAAGAGAAGAGTGCTCTTTTCTCAAAAGCAGAGTGTGTTTCTTGTAAGGCGAGCTAGCGTTTGTTTCCCAGTTGTAACTGGAGTTGAATCACATGCAGTTTTTGGTCCTACCAGCAAGAGTTGTTTTC